>NC_053112.1:7524402-7656902 GCF_010015445.1 Perca fluviatilis | reverse complement strand
AATGGAAAAAGAAACCATTACCTCATCTCTATCTATTCAATTCAATTCAATTCAATTTTATTTATAGTATCAAATCATAACAAAAGTTATCTCGAGACACTTTACAGATAGAGTAGGTCTAGACCACACTCTATAATTTCCAAAACCCCAACAATTACAGTAATTCCATCAAGAGCGAGCATTAGCAGTGGCTATCGCGACAGTGGCGAGGAAAAACTCCCTTTTAGGAAGAAACCTCAGCAGACCCAGACTCTTGGTAGGCGGTGTCTGATGGGCCGGTTGGGGGTGTGATGAACAGTGGCGATAATAGTCACATTAAAGGTCACAGTGACTTCGAAGGTTATCTTATTTGCGGAACATAAAGCAGTCCAAACAACACCAGGGTCCTGGAAACACACCTTGGTCCTGGTTCTTCTTTGACTGTTAGACTACTGTACGTTCAGACTGCAGTCTGATTATTTTTGGGGGTCAAGGGACCAGGTCAGACTTCTTCAGAAGTAGTGCGAACACTCAAATCTTGCCCAGATCAGATTTTTTTTTTTTCAAATCAGATTTAGACCACTTCCATATGTGGTCCTGAATCAGACCCAGGTGAACAACCGAGGCGGATTTGATGCGACTTTTACGTCAGTCTACATCAACATTTGTCACAATTCTGCTCCGGTGGGAGTTAGCCCGAGACACAGACAGTAACATTAAAAACTGGACTAGGCTACAACATAGAGAACAGTGATGGAGCAAGTCAGTGGAGGCAGAGGGAGGTGTTAGACCTAGTTAGTGTATGCTCATTAATGTTACAGCTGCCATTACACAAACATTTTGAAATAAAAGCAGAAAATGCTGACTTCCTCCATAACCTCCCTGACTTTAGTGCAACAGCGTGCTGCGTCTGATGTCATCGTTATTGGTCTTTTGCGCATGCGGGTCAGTTCAAAACCGCACAACAGTTCACACTGGAATCTGATATAGGCCACATTTTAAAAGGTCATGTGAACAGCCACACAAGAAATCGGATTTGAGTAAAAATCCGAATTAAGGATCCGAATTAAGCATTGAGCCTATGACTCCTCAGAGCCTCTCAGCAATGTGCAGGTCAAGGTTTTCCTTTTTTTGCTGCATGTCCACATAGAAAGCAATGTGTTTCAGTCAGTCACTGCTTTTTTTAATCAGCAGTTCAGTAAGTTTCTATGCCCGTTTCTGGACAGATAGAGATAGTGGAGAGTATAGAGAGATAGTCATAATGATAATAAATATTAAGTAAAATAATATTAAGCACTTTCTGAAATCTACATTACAAAGTGCTTCACAAAACAATAAAAAAGTAGGACTGCTCCCTCTTAGTCGATTAGTCGACTAATCGGTGGTTTTGGTCTTAGTCAACTTAGATCTCTTTAGTCCATTAGTCATGTTTGATGCTTTTTTCACGCTGAATGACTTATTTCCAAGAAACGTACGAGCACATCTCTGGTAAACACAAGAATTAAAGTGGTGCTTTTGCATGACTCTTTGCAGAGAAACTCAGATTTACAGATCTGTCGATTAAATCAACTAATTGATTAATTGATACAATTGAATGAGTGTTAGTCGACTGAGAATTTCTGCAATCGAGCACAGCCCTAGTAAAAGAGACCAGTCATAAAATCAAAAACCAAACAAATAAAAACTATTTGGTGTATAAAAACCTATTTGGTGTAAAAAAACTTAGGAAAGTTTGTTTTAAGGGGCGCCCGGATAGCTCAGTTGGTAGAGCGGGCGCCCATATATAGAGGTTAACTCCTCGACACAGCGGGCCTGGGTTTGACTCCGACCTGCGGCCCTTTGCTGCATGTCATTCTCTCTCTCTCTCTCTCTCTCTCTCTCTCTCTCTCTCTCTTTCCTTTCATGTTTTCTGCTGTCCTATCAAAATAAAGGTTGAAAATGCCCAAAAAATAATCTTAAAAAAAAGTTTGTTTTAAGAAGGGACTCAAAGGAGACCTATGACTCAGCTGACCTGATCTTCTCAACGTGTGTGTGTGTGTGTGTGTGTGTGTGTGTGTGTGTGTGTGTGTGTGTGTGTGTGTGTGTGTGTGTGTGTGTGTGTGTGTGTGTGTGTGTGTGTGTGTGTGTGTGTGTGTGTGTGTGTGTGTGTGTGTGTGTGTGTGTGTGTGTGTGTGTGTGTGTGTGTATTCCTCGAACATGCTCAGTATTTTTTAACCATCGTGCACGTATTTGGCTGGGGGGTTTAGGGTTTTAAAAAATGCAATTTTACATCATCTTGGACCGTTACTATTATCATATCTGTGTCTGAAACATTGGAAAAGCTAGAGCAGATAATGAACAAATAACACTCCAAAAGCTTAAAGAGAAAACTGACCAACCACTATCATTAAAGAAAAGTATTTGAGTTATACTCATTATTTGGCTTAGGCGGTGCCCAAAACGACGTGGGTGCTGCGCCGAAGCCTTCTAACGGTAGGGACAACCCTGCATACACCTGACACTAGCTGTGTGCCAAACCGTTCCCCCATTCATTCACTCACTCACTGTTCCCCATATAGTGTTTATTAAATAGTGAACTTAATAAGGAACGACCAAACCAGATTTTGGACACTCACTGAGAACATTGTTGCGTCAGGAGATGTGCCGGTTGTTTGTGTGGCGGTGGCGGGCGCGCCCAGCATCATGTAAACAAACTGAAATACTTCTCTTCCGGGCAGACTCAACCGTGTTGCATTGTGGGATACAGGAGTAAGGCTACATTGTATGAACACTCAAATTAGCTGTGCATCGTGGGTATTTTATAGTGGACTATATAGTGAATGAAATGAACCGCGGAGAATTCGAACACCACTACAGAATGGCGAACACACTATAAAGCGCACCATTTACGTGATAGGGAACGGTTTGGAACGCAGCCACTGACTCTGTTGCCTTTCTGCTTCCTGTCTGGTTGCAGCTGGTCCCGCCCTTCCAGCCCCAGGTCAGCTCCGAGACGGACACGCGCTACTTCGACGAGGAGTTCACAGCACAGACCATCACCATCACTCCGCCGGAAAAATGTAAGCACGCCTTTCTACGTCATGCACTCACCGACACCTGGCCGACAGGTCAGGGTCCAGAATTAACTTTTTTGTCCATCAGCCAAATGGTAAGTGAATATTCGCAGTATTAGGGGACCACTAAGGTCTATATAAAAGAGACTTCAGATACAGTATTAGGGGACCACTAAGGTCTATATAAAAGAGACTTCAGATACAGTATTAGGGGACCACTAAGGTCTATATAAAAGAGACTTCAGATACAGTATTAGGGGACCGCTAAGGTCTATATAAAAGAGACTTCAGATACAGTATTAGGGGACCACTAAGGTCTATATAAAAGAGACTTCAGATACAGTATTAGGGGACCCTCAAGGTCTATAAAAAGAGACTTCAGATACAGTATGAGGGACCACTAAGGTCTATATAAAAGAGACTTCAGATACAGTATTAGGGGACCGCTAAGGTCTATATAAAAGAGACTTCAGATACAGTATTAGGGGACCGCTAAGGTCTATATAAAAGAGACTTCAGATACAGTATTAGGGGACCACTAAGGTCTATATAAAAGAGACTTCAGATACAGTATTATGGGACCACTAAGGTCTATATAAAAGAGACTTCAGATACAGTATTAGGGGACCACTAAGGTCTATATAAAAGAGACTTCAGATACAGTATTAGAGGACCACTAAGGCCTATATAAAAGAGACTTCAGATACAGTATTAGGGGACCACTAAGGTCTATATAAAAGAGACTTCAGATACAGTATTAGGGGACCACTAAGGTCTATTTAAAAGAGACTTCAGATACAGTATTAGGGGACCACTAAGGCCTATATAAAAGAGACTTCAGATACAGTATTAGGGGACCGCTAAGGTCTATATAAAAGAGACTTCAGATACAGTATTAGGGGACCACTAAGGTCTATATAAAAGAGACTTCAGATACAGTATTAGGGGACCGCTAAGGTCTATATAAAAGAGACTTCAGATACAGTATTAGGGGACCGCTAAGGTCTATATAAAAGAGACTTCAGATACAGTATTAGGGGACCGCTAAGGTCTATATAAAAGAGACTTCAGATACAGTATTAGGGGACCACTAAGGTCTATATAAAAGAGACTTCAGATACAGTATTATGGGACCACTAAGGTCTATATAAAAGAGACTTCAGATACAGTATTAGGGGACCACTAAGGTCTATATAAAAGAGACTTCAGATACAGTATTAGGGGACCGCTAAGGTCTATATAAAAGAGACTTCAGATACAGTATTAGGGGACCGCTAAGGTCTATATAAAAGAGACTTCAGATACAGTATTAGGGGACCGCTAAGGTCTATATAAAAGAGACTTCAGATACAGTATTAGTGAGACCGCCTAAGGTCTATATAAAAGAGACTTCAGATACAGTATTAGGGGACCACTAAGGTCTATATAAAAGAGACTTCAGATACAGTATTAGGGGACCACTAAGGTCTATATAAAAGAGACTTCAGATACAGTATTGAGGGGACCACTAAGGTCTATTAAAAGAGACTTCAGATACAGTATTAGAGGACCACTAAGGTCTATATAAAAGAGACTTCAGATACAGTATTAGGGGACCACTAAGGCTATATAAAAGAGACTTCAGATACAGTATTAGGGGACCACTAAGGTCTATATAAAAGAGACTTCAGATACAGTATTAGGGGACCACTAAGGTCTATATAAAAGAGACTTCAGATACAGTATTAGGGGACCACTAAGGTTTATATAAAAGAGACTTCAGATACAGTATTAGGGGACCACTAAGGTCTATATATAAAAGAGACTTCAGATACAGTATTAGGACCACCGAAGGTCTATATAAAAGAGACTTCAGATACAGTATTAGGGGACCACTAAGGTCTATATAAAAGAGACTTCAGATACAGTATTAGGGGACCACTAAGGTCTATATAAAAGAGACTTCAGATACAGTATTAGAGGACCACTAAGGTCTATATAAAAAAGAGACTTCAGATACAGTATTAGGGGACCACTAAGGTCTATATAAAAGAGACTTCAGATACAGTATTAGGGGACCACTAAAGTCTATATAAAAGAGACTTCAGATACAGTATTAGGGGCGACGCTATAAACTGGCCATACATATTAACAAGGCCTATACAAGGATTGATACAGAGACCACTAAGGCCTATATAAAAGAGACTTCAGATACAGTATTAGGGGACCACTAAGGCCTATATAAAAGAGACTTCAGATACAGTATTAGGGGACCACTAAGGTCTATATAAAAGAGACTTCAGATACAGTATTAGGGGGACCGCTAAGGTCTATATAAAAGAGACTTCAGACAAAAATCACTAAGGTCTATATAAAGAGACTTTAGATACAGTATTAGGGAACCGCTAAGGTCTATATAAAAGAGACTTCAAAGTATAGGGATACAGTTCTATATAAAAGAGACTTCAGATACAGTATTAGGGGACCGCTAAGGTCTATATAAAAAGAGACTTCAGATACAGTATTAGGGGACCACAAGGTCTATATAAAAGAGCTGATACAGTATGTATGATTCACTAAGGTCTATATAAAAGAGACTTCAGATACAGTATTAGAGGACCACTAAGGTCTATATAAAAGAGACTTCAGATACAGTATTAGGGGACCACTAAGGTCTATATAAAAGAGACTTCAGATACAGTATTAGGGGACCACTAAGGTCTATTTAAAAGAGACTTCAGATACAGTATTAGGGGACCACTAAGGTCTATATAAAGAGACTTCAGATACAGTATTAGGGGACCACTAAGGCCTATATAAAAGAAACTTCAGATACAGTATTAGGGGACCACTAAGGCCTATATAAAAGCATCCAAAGAGCACCATGTCATGGGACCTTTAAAGCCCTGTCCTGTAGTAATATGAGGACCCCCTAGGGTCCCAGACCACCTGTTTTAAGATTCTACACTGTTTTTTTGCTGGTTAGTGAAACAGATCTACCAGCCACTTGCATGTTTCACCAGCATTTGGCTGGTAGATGTTGCTCATTTTGGACCGATCAGATACATCCGGCTGCTGCAGATGAACACCACGTCTCTGTTAGTTCACTGCTAATGGGAGTAAAGCTGCAAAGATTAATCAATTAGTTAGTCAACTACCAAATTAATCGCCAACTATTTTGATAATCAATGAATTGGTTTGTGTAATTTTTTGTGGGGGAAAAATCTCTCTGATGTCAGCTTGTTAAATGTGAATATTGTTCTAGTGTCTTCTCTCCTCTGTGACAGTAAACTGAATATCTTTGAGTTGTGGACATAACAAGACATTTGAGGACGTCATCTTGGGCTTTTTGGGAAACACCGATTGACATATTTTTATCATTTTCTGACATATTAGGGACCAAACAACTAATCCTTTAATCCAGGAAATAATCGAAAGTGAAAATAAGCATTAGTTACAGCCCTTAAATGTGATGGAGGCTGGGTATTTAACTTCTGTTGCGAATCTGCCTCCTGGTGGCCTAAAGGGGAACTTGGTGTCCATGGAAACGGCCTGAATCCTCTAGTCCTCCGTGGCTCTGGAGACGCTTTGCCAAGTCTGAGAAAACGAGCGTACCGATGTCATCATTTTAGTATTTCAGTACAGTTTTAACAAGCTGTACCACTTCAAAATCTTTTATTAGTTCCTTTAGTTTATCAAAAACGCTCAGACTTTCAGAAACCAAAGCAGCCTTTATTGCCATACCGAGGTGTTATTTATTGAATATATCTGAATATATGAATGGGACACACACAGTGTTTAGTTGTTATGTTGTTATTGTATGACTTAGAATTTGTGTATGCTGTATATACTGTACATAACTATTTGTTTATGTTTCCTGTAATAATATAATATTGTAAAGTAGGGGCAGAGCTTTATAAGCATTATGCTTCTCCCTGCTCCTTCTCAAACTCATCCTTGTGTTGTTTTTATCAGATTTCTTTCTTTTAAAGTACTGTATTGACCCGAATATACCGGAATATGAAAAATCTAACTAAAACGTACTTCTCATGACCAGAGCTGTCAATTATTAAATTGAGATTTGGTCTTCAAAAAGTCTTTTTCCAGAGTTTTGAAAAAGAATGGGTCGTTTTATAATCCGGCTCGTATTATATTCGGGTCAGTACTGTACGTTGATTGTTCGAGATAAATAAAAAAGCTTCTTTTTTTTTTTTTAAACCTGTTCTCCTCGGGTCAAATTTGACCTCTTTATTAAAATTTCCATATCAGAAATTTGGGTTTACATCAACCAAATTGCCCCAGCATAACATGGCTGGTTTCGCGCTATCTACAAGTAAAATGAATGACTACTTTCATTGAATTTGGGGTCTTTTTTATTCAGTTTTATATGATTTTATAGAACAGAATCCTGACTAAACTTTGACATAAACCTGTCTGTGATGCACTCAGCATCCTCTGATCTTAACTAGTCAAAATAAATCATCATTTCTGCTTTTTATCAACTCAAAAATTAGATATAATTTCATATAAATGAGGTTTATTGACCATGAATTCCAAGAATAAGTGTAAAACTCGTGTGAACAAGTTAGTATTAGTGGTTTATATAATAGTGGTAGTGGGGGGGGGAATAAGGACAAAAACGTGGGAAAAAATCGTCAAAAAAAGGTGTATATATTTTGAGTTCAAGGGTTAAACTACCGCGTCTCTGTCTCCCTACAGATGACGAGGACGGGATGGACGCGGCCGACAACGAGCGGAGACCTCATTTCCCACAGTTCTCCTACTCAGCCAGCGGGCGGGAGTGAGCGGCCCAGCACCCCCCCCCTCCCCCTCGCCAGTATCGTCCCCCCATTCGTGGCCATTTTGAGGAAAACACGTAGCCATTTTAGGAAGAAGAAGAAAAGAAAAAAAAAAATACCAGTCTCCCCTCTTTTTCTCCTTCTCTGCCTCCTCACAGACGGGGGGGAAAAAAAAGTCTTTTTAGGGACTTTAAAAAGAGGTTTTTGCACAGTGGGATAGACTCCAGCCGGTCTCCCCACACAAAAAAAAAGAACGAAGAAGAAGAAGTCTCGTACATTTTCAGCGCTATTTACTGCAGAAGGCAATGTTTTTGTTATTTATTTTTTCTCTCCGTCAGTATTAAGTTGTTGACCCGGGTTGCGTTCAACTTTTTAGTTCGTATTTTTTTTTACATTTTCTTTTTCTTCGTCTTCTTTTGACTTTTTTTGCACTTGGTTTGGAAGAGCCGTTTTAGGGAACAAAAAACCAAAAATGTTGCCTTACGTGTGCAGATGTTTCGTATCCTACCGACAGGGTGGTTTTTTGTTGTTGTTTTTTTTGGGGGGTGGTAGGGTGGGTTTTGGGGGTTGTGAAGGGTCATTCTTAGTTGAGAATAAGTGCATGGCTCGTGGTTCACTGAAAAAGAAAAAAAAAAAAAATATCCCCAAAAAAATAATGTTTCTTTCTCATACATTTGCCATGGCAACGCACATTCCCCCAATCCCATGGCGATGGAAACCACTGTCTACCGGTTCAACACACAAAAGAGGGACGAGAACGGACGAGTCTGTATGATTCCTTTTCATCGTTGCAGTGTTACTACTTTTTACTTTTCTCCACCCATTGTGTTCTCTTTTTTTTTCTCTCTCTCTCTCTCTCGCGTTTCTACTTCTTTAGTTAGTTCTTTTTCTTTTGAAAACAGGAAGAAGAAGAAGAAGAAAAAAAAAAAAAACACTAAACTGCCAGAAACTGCACAGTTCACTCAGGCGCCACAGAGCACAACCGCGTTCAAACTCAGCTAACCGCTCCAGCTTTCCACAGCCGGCAGGGGAATGAGGCCTTTTCTCTGCTTTCTCACCGCTTCTCCTCCTCCTCCTTCTCCTCCTCCTCCTTCTCCTCCTCCTCCTCCTCCTTCTCCTCCTCCTCCTCCGTTTCTTCACCTCTGCTTTATGTTTCCTCATCGTAGCTGTAGGACTAGTGGAATGGGTGTTTACACAGGGAAATGTGGCTTAATGTATGTATGTATGTATGTGGGACATGGGGGTCAACTTTATGCTGTCATCACACACACACACACACACACAAACAAACACACACACATACAGTATATATATTTAGACTCAGAAACAGGAAACAGCTGTGAGATCAGACTGAAGTCGGCAGTTCACTCCACACTAAAAATGAAACTTGGCGTTTTTGTAAAATGAGCAGAATATATCCGAACACTCGCTGCATCTACAGGTGTGTGTGTGTGTGTGTGTGTGTGTGTGTGTGTGTGTGTGTGTGTGTGTGTGTGTGTGTGTGTGTGTGTGTGTGTGTGTGTGTGTGTGTGTGTGTGTGTGTGTTTGTGTGTGTTCGTGTGTTCTCAACAGCTCCTGTCAGGTGAAGCTGGACTCTCTGCTGCGAGTCGAAGCCAGTCCACTCAGAGAGGCAGTTCAGTTGTCCGTCTGCAAATTTGTATATCCTCAGGTAAAGGATACACGCTACAAGCCCGGTGAAATATGAACCTGACCTGAAAGGCAGTCGAGTCCTGCTATGAGCATTTACCGTTAAAGTTTCAGCGTGGCGGAAGACGTAAATGAAAAACAGTTAACCCTCCATTTTTCCGTGGCGCGTTTGCAGCTGTCCTTCCTCGAACTAAAAAAACTCTTCTTCGTCCGTCGAACAGACCGACAGTTCACGCGATATTTCAGGACACAAAAGAGTTTTCCTTTTAGCTTTCAGCTGCTACTCGGTGAGACGGTCTGGGTCCCACGCTCTTGATACGAACTAACTACGTAAGAGATCGGTGAGGGTTATCTTGGCAGTTCAAATCGGAAACGAATGTAGGGAGGAGGGCGTTTTCAAATGCAGTTTGCACGGCTAAAGTCTGTTCAGTTTACGTGATATTTCTGGACATACAGAGAGTTTGTTCGGGCGTTCTTCCTTGTAGCTTTCAGCTGCTACTCGGTGAGACGGTCTGGGTCCCACGCTCTTGATACCAACTAAGAATCTAAAGAGATTGGTGAGGGTTGTCTTCTGCATTTCAAATCGCAAACGAATGAAGGGAGATGGGCGTTTTCAAAATGCAGTTTGAACGGTTCAAATCTGTTCGGCCACTGGGGGGGATATCAACGTCCAAAGTCAAGGACATAGGCGTAGGTTTGAAGGAGTTTAAAGGTGCACTATGACTTCCTGCATGGTTTCATTTTGGTCTCAAATCGTAGTCATCTCTCCGTTGACCCCCTAGCTGCCTGCCCCCCTGAATACACCGTGTCTCGGGAGACAACCCAGGGCTCGTAAACGTCAAATAAACACTTAGGGGCACAGGCTGTGCACCAAAACACAACCAACCACTCCAGCCAATCACCGACGAGATGGTTGGTTAGTCATGACAGTTACAGAAACATTGGGGGAGGGGCGAGCTTGCTCTGTTTACGTCAACGGAAGTGACGTCGTGCAGGAACTCGTAGTGCGCCTTTAACGTAACATGACCCAGAGAAACATAAACGCTGAGAACGTTAAAACCCTTTTGGAAAGCTTCCGTTAATGTGACATTAAGAGGATATTAGGCTGAGGAACAAAGGACCCTGGGAACACAGACACGCTCCCGTCTAAATGTTATCACGCTAACTCGCTAACTATTCGCTTTCTTGTCCGTGTGATAGCGAGTTCGATACCTCTCTCACGTCCGCGTGTAAAGCAGATTCTTTGTAAATCTTTTACAATCCTTCCCCAGGAAGAACCGAGCAGGCCTGCCTAGTCGCGCCCTCCAAATCTTCTCCAAAACTTGACATTTTCAGCGTGTAGCCTGCTAGCTCGAAGTTTGCTGTTGTTTCCCGAAGTGGAGTTTAAGAACAGCAACACACACACACAGAGAGAGAGAGAGAGCGTAAGGTGAGTAGGGCAGCTCCCTCTTAGTCGATTAGTCGACTAATCGGTCGTTTTGGTCTTCGTCAACTTAGATCTCTTTAGTCCATTAGTCATGTCTGATGTTGTTTTCACGCTGAATGACTTATTTCCAAGAAACGTACGAGCACATCTCTGGTAAACACAAGAATTAAAGTGGTGCTTTTAGCAGGACTCTTTGTGGAGAAACTCAGATTTACAGATCTGTCGATTAAATCAACTAATCGATTAGTCGATGCAGTTGAACGAGCGTTAGTCGACTGAGAATTTCTTCCATCGAGCACAGCCCTACAGGTGAGGGAAAACGCGCGCCGCACCTCAGGCAATTATCCCGAAAATGTCCTTCCGTTAATCCACTACACTAAACACGACAAAGACAGACCAGATAGATGTTGGTTTGTTCCTGGTATCGGAGATCCGACCCAGGACCACCGGCGCAAATTTGCGTTTCCTAGGATGGCGAAGCCTCCCGATTGGCTTACCCTGGTATCCTAACCCTCACCAATCTCACTCCTCGTGCCCAAACCTAACCAAGGCAACGAGTATTAGCCAATCACAGGCAGAGTAGGGCTGGACCTGCCTTCGCCGTCAGAGGAAAACGCAAATTTGCGGACCCGAGTGGGGCCGGATCCAGAGTATGTTTAGTCTAATCGGCTCAGTTAGGGTCCCGTTGCAGATGAAAATAACTGAATACCTACATGTACAACTACAACCAATGTTAGTCTACAAATATGTCCACATAGTATACGGCTATGTTCACACTTGGCGTCTTTTTTTGAAGCTGCTAGCGTTTGTTTACGTTATAATCCTGTGGAGTAAACAAAAAGGTCCTGAGCGCTTTTTTAAACGCCAGCGGCGACTTCTTTTTTTTTTGCAGCTCAGAGCGTCTTTTTGAAGGTGAAAAAAGTTCTGCTTTTCTGAAAAAATAAACGCCCTGCGTCAAGTGCTTTTTTTTGACAGCCGACCAATGAAAGGCGGAGTAGCCAGACCTGTCGTTTCCATAACAACGAGAAAACATGGAGTCGGAGCACAGCGAGCTATACGGTATGACCGGGTGCTCCCTGTTCAGGGAACTCGCTTTGTTTTATCTAACGTTAGCATCTCTCTCTCTCTCTCTCTCTCTATCTATCTCTCTCTCTCTCTCTCTCTCTCTGTTCTTTCTCTAGCTCGCTCCACCACTTTGTTTATCTAACGTTAGCATTGCTCTCTCTCTGTTCTTTCTCTAGTTCGCTCCACCACTTTGTTTATCTAACGTTAGTATCTCTCTCTCTCTCTGTTCTTTCTCTAGCTCGCTCCACCACTTTGTTTATCTAACGTTAGCATCTCT
This sequence comes from Perca fluviatilis, assembly GCF_010015445.1. Classification (NCBI taxonomy): domain Eukaryota; kingdom Metazoa; phylum Chordata; class Actinopteri; order Perciformes; family Percidae; genus Perca; species Perca fluviatilis. Next base: position 7,644,677 of record NC_053112.1, on the reverse strand, counting down.
CTCTCTCTGTTCTTTCTCTAGCTCGCTCCACCACTTTGTTTATCTAACGTTAGCATCTCTCTCTCTCTCTGTTCTTTCTCTAGTTCGCTACACCACTTTGTTTATCTAACGTTAGCACCGCTCTCTCTCTCTGTTCTTTCTCTAGCTCGCTCCACCACTTTGTTTATCTAACGTTAGCATCTCTCTCTCTCTCTGTTCTTTCTCTAGTTCGCTACACCACTTTGTTTTATCTAACGTTAGCACCGCTCTCTCTCTCTGTTCTTTCTCTAGCTCGCTCCACCACTTTGTTTATCTAACGTTAGCATCTCTCTCTCTCTCTGTTCTTTCTCTAGTTCGCTCCACCACTTTGTTTATCTAACGTTAGCATCTCTCTCTCTCTCTCTCTGTTCTTTCTCTAGCTCGCTCCACCACTTTGTTTATCTAATGTTAGCATCGCTCTCTCTCTCTGTTCTTTCTCTAGCTCGCTCCACCGCTTTGTTTATCTAACGTTAGCACCGCTCCACATAGCGCTCTAGCTAGGATACGGTAGCAATAGCTGTTGTCATAGCAACAAAACAAGCTCTCGGCTGCTTTTCGGAATAAAAACGCTGCCAGCTTCTTTTTTTTTCTCTCGCTACAAAAGCGCCCTAGTCAACTTTTTCTTGTCAAAAAAAAGACGCCAAGCGTGAACACAGCCTTAGTCTCGCGTTGCCAGACCCTCCTCCACAGCGCTGCGGAGGAGGGTCTGGCCAGTCCACACAGCCTTCCTGGATGGGAGAACAATGTGCTCTGGTTTATTGGCATTTCTTTAAACCAACCACATTCGTCTCGGGCGGCGCTAAGCGCAGGTCAGAGCCGCTGCCAAGGAACTGGTTCTGGCGGAACATGTGGACGTTCAAAAGTAGTTTTTAGTCGTGCAACAGAAACCTGAAACGTAGTCGATACGGACTAAACCTGCGCTAGTTTAGAACGGTGTCCACGTCGTATTAACGCAGTGAGTCCCGCCCCCCTAGTGGTCGGAGAGAGAACCTTTTGATTCACATTTAACTGACTCGTAAGGTACTGAATCCAAAAAAACGACACTATGAACTCTCCGCGTTGTTCGGGAACTAAACGCGAAGCCTCTTTGTCGGTTGCGTATCGACCGTTTCACCGCCTATAAAAAAGAAAAAAAACACGTCTGATTGAACGTTTTCTGGAGAACACACCGCCCACTTCGTCTGCTCTGCTGCTCTCAAGTCACTCGTCAGGGTTCCTGCACACATCTGGGGAGGATTTGGGGAGGATTTCCAGGTCCTAATTGCAAAAGGTGTTTTGGGAAAAAATCATTGTTTTTGTGATGAAGTATGTCATCCCCCATACTCTTTAAGACTCACATGTACAAGAGAGGAGAGAAATGTGACTGTGAAACATATCGAACAGTGAGTGACAACGTGTTTTGTTGAGGACATTTTTGTGTTTCTTTTTACCGTGACTGTGAAGGAACCCTGACAAGCACACACACACACACACACACACACACACACACACACATTCATATTCACACGCAGATACACAAAAGACTGTTTTTTAGACGATAGATCAGAGTGAAGAAGATTTAATTTATCACACGGACACTAACGGAAACGAGGCTTCCAGATGCAGGGGTTCTGTCCTGTCAGTATTATGAGATATTACATTTATTTACACACACACACACACACACACACACGTTTTAATCCTGAACAGAGGGTATCAATATCAATAAATCACTAATCATGTCACAGATCACGAGAAAACTGAGCCGTGAGACACTCATGTATGAAGACTGTGAGGACTGCCAGAAAAAAAAAAAAAAAAAGTTGAGTCGCCCCAAAACTTGTTGATGTAAATATGCAATGCCTTTTTATTTTTTATTTTTTTTGGGGAGGGGAGGGTCTTTTGTGGCATCCTGACAGACAACACAAACCTTTTTTTTTCTGTGCGACTGTACTTTGCGAGCTTGCCGATGTGAAAATACAACAACAACAACAAACGATTCAAAAACTGCATTTAAGAAAAACATTTTAAAAAAAATAAAAAGGAGGGAGAAAAAAAATGAAATAAAGACAGCGTCAAAGACTGGACCCTTCCGTTGAGCTTCTCGGGGTCGATACACAGACTCGGCTTTCTATCGTCCACGGAGGATGTTTCCATGGAGACAACACCCCCCCCTCCCCCCTCTCCCCCCTGCCTTCCTTCGGTCGCCATGGTCCCCGAAAACGATCATCGACTCCTGATTTTCTGTGAGAGGACACGACTGTACCTGTGGAGTCTGCACTGTCATTACTGGTTTCTCTTCACCCTCTTTTAAAATGGAAAAAAATATATATATATATATATATATATATATACAAAAAGTGGGACCATGGAGGACTTTTTATTTCAATTTTTTCTTTCTCTTTTTATTTTTGCAGTGCTGGTTTCATCAGGTTGTTCCACCAATCCCATCATCCCTTGCTCCTCCTCTTTTTTTGTTTTTTTTGTACCATAGTATGTTTTATTTATCTTTGTCATCCTAGGCAGTGTTACCTTGTATGTCGTTTGAAAAAAAAAAAGGCACCTCTTAAAGTCGCTGAAGGATGAAGATGATGGATGCATTAACTGAAGTCTTTTTTTTTTTTTTTTTCTTTTGGGATCGTTTGCTTGTTTGTTTTCTTACCAAAACATTTAGGGCAAGAACCCAGTAGTGGACTTGCGTTGCCGTGGTAGTATTTATTTTGAATTAAATTAAAAGAAATACATTTCAGGGTTTCTGCTGTCGTGACTCTTTATTGCAAAAAAAAAACAATGACCTCATGGTTTATTAAGATGACCCTATAGGCAAAATTATTTTTTTCATTCACTGGTCTGTGAGGTTTTGGGTTATTTGGCTTCCGCAACATGTCATTCATAAGAGTAATTGTGTGCACATCCCACCTTCTGGCAGGTGCAGGACAAATGAAAAGTACTTAAAGTGAAAGAAAATGTAAACGCCCACATTTAATATAAAACGCAACGTTTCGACCCTACTGGCTCTTATTCAGGCAAAGAAGAAGAAGAGCCAGTAGGGTCGAAACGTTGCGTTTATATTAAATATGGGCCTTTAAAGCAGTGTTGCGGACATTACATTTTTTTTCGCTTCCATAACATGTCTCATTTCAGACTAGTGGAAAGCAAACTTTTACTACTACACTTTGTCGATTTCTCAAAGTAGATTTCTTCTAAATTAGATAATGTCTCATTTGCATATTTAAAGGTGCTCCAAGCGATGATGGGTGATGTCACTTCTTGTTGACGTTTGAAGTAATTTTTAAACGAAACTGAGGCTAAGCTCGCCCCTCCCTCCTCCTCCTACTGTCCCTTCCGCGCACTAACTCCCTAACCCCCACCCCCAAATCCTTCTTGTCTGTTATTGGCTGGAACACTTTGTTATGTTTGGTGGTGCAGGTTGGTTTGTTTTTTTTCTTTTTCTTTTTTTTTTTTTTTTTTTTTTTTTTTTTTTTTTTTTTTTTTTTTTTTTTTTTTTTTGAGATGTTTTTTACAGTGTGTTCAGGGGACAGACAGCTAGCAGATAGTGAGGAGATGTTTTTTACAGTGTGTTCAGGGGACAGACAGCTAGCAGATAGTGAGGAGATGTTTTTTACAGTGTGTTCAGGGGACAGACAGCTAGCAGATAGTGAGGAGATGTTTTTTTACAGTGTGTTCAGGGGGACAGGCAGCTAGCAGATAGTGAGGGAGATGTTTTTTACAGTGTGTTCAGGGGACAGACAGCTAGCAGATAGTGAGGAGATGTTTTTTTCAGTGTGTTCAGGGGACAGACAGCTAGCAGATAGTGAGGAGATGTTTTTACAGTGTGTTCAGGGGACAGACAGCTAGCAGATAGTGAGGAGATGTTTTTTACAGTGTGTTCAGGGGACAGGCAGCTAGCAGATAGTGAGGAGATGTTTTTTACAGTGTGTTCAGGGGACAGACAGCTAGCAGATAGTGAGGAGATGTTTTTTACAGTGTGTTCAGGGGACAGGCAGCTAGCAGATAGTGAGGAGATGTTTTTACAGTGTGTTCAGGGGACAGACAGCTAGCAGATAGTGAGGAGATGTTTTTTACAGTGTGTTCAGGGGACAGACAGCTAGCAGATAGTGAGGAGATATTTTTTACAGTGTGTTCAGGGGACAGACAGCTAGCAGATAGTGAGGAGATATTTTTTACAGTGTGTTCAGGGACAGACAGCTAGCAGATAGTGAGGAGATATTTTTTACAGTGTGTTCAGGGGACAGACAGCTAGCAGATAGTGAGGAGATATTTTTTACAGTGTGTTCAGGGGACAGACAGCTAGCAGATAGTGAGGAGATATTTTTTACAGTGTGTTCAGGGGACAGACAGCTAGCAGATAGTGAGGAGATGTTTTTACAGTGTGTTCAGGGGACAGACAGCTAGCAGATAGTGAGGAGATGTTTTTTACAGTGTGTTCAGGGGACAGGCAGCTAGCAGATAGTGAGGAGATGTTTTTTACAGTGTGTGAAGAGACAGCTAGTGAAGAGATGTTTGCTGTATGTGACAAAAAAAAAAAAAGTAGCCTAAAACATGCGTGGTATCGCTTAGAGCACCTTTAATAATCACATTTCAGAAAACTTAACACAACAAAATAATTGTCTCAGTGTCCGTAATCAACTGAAACTAATGACAACAGAACATAGCCACTAGAAAGTGCTATTAAACATTTTCTGCGATACAACTGAAGATACAGTCCAGGACCTGAACGTAAAGAGAGCCGGCTTCACAACGCAGCCGGCAGGACCGGGTGACGCAGGTTTCCTCTTCGCCTCCATGCGGCGTTTTACACAGTCGTGTTTTCGGTCTCAGAAAGACCCTGAACCGTGCTCCGTGGGTTCGGTGTAGCGCTCCCGACCCCGAACACCAGCTCGCTCTCATGGAGATCGAACCTGTGGCCTCTCAGAAAACAGGACGAGGCCGGCAGCGGTGGCGTTCACTCCTGTATGGACGGAGGCCAGTCCACGTCGACAGACTGAGAGGAAACACACACACACACACACACACACACACACACACACACACACACACACACACACACACACACACACACACACACACACACACACACACACACACACACACACACACACACACACACAGCGTTCAACAAAGAGCACATTTAAAGTACAGTAAGTGATGGTAATCTAATACAGTTTCTGTCAAATTCAGCAAATATAGTCGCACAGCCATGTAGCCTGTAGCTCTAGCTCTCTATTTTCTGTGTGCGCTGAAAGAACAAATCTGTATTTGTTAAAAGGTATTGTGGAGGATTTTCTTTTTCCGGGTGGATCATCAAGACTATTGGTCCTCCTAGTTGTCAATCATTCTGGCGCTATGTTTACGTAAGGCCGTGGTACGTGCTCGTCCCTAGGGTAGTTTTCGCTTTCTGCGCATGAATACTTTCAGGTGTGTATGTGTGGTGAGCTACGAGTGTCTATGAAAGGTACGACAAGAAGAGAAAGGCCTCTGAAGAAAGAAACAAGACCGGAGTGTTTTTGGGAGAATGTTTCACACGCTGGCGTGCGCTAAAAGCTCAGGTTGGGCTCTCCACTGATGCCTCAGTCGCCAAGTTTCTACTCGACAGGTAAAGTTTGGCGTGCTATTTGGAGAAATCCATTTAAAATCACTGCTAGTGAAAGTTGATGTAAGCTATGATTAGCGATGCTAGCCCTGGCACAAGTCACGCACCGCACAGTCACGGTAAACATCTCAATTTGTGAAAAAGTGCAAATCTCCTTTCTGAAAGTAGCTTGTATGAGCCATGCCGACAGCAACTTGTAAACAGTGCACTCTCGTGCACACGTTTAATAGGCGTTCCCTCTCGGGAGCAGGTAGAGTGTTGCGCATGTGCATTTTTTCAAAAAGTGGAGAGGGCGGATCTTTTCTAAAATTCGGGAAAATCCTCCACTATACCTTTTAAATATCAACCATCTTTGTGCAGAATCGCTTACTGCACCTTTAAAGTGCTTTACAACTTTGGTAGTTTTCAACCTGGACCCTATTTTCCCGTGTTTCTGTGTCTAAGGCTACGTTCACACCGTAAGTCTTAATGCTAAATTCAGATTTCTTTTGCTCAGATCTGATTTTTTGGTTTGGCTGTTCACATGACCTTTTAAAATGTGGCCTATATCAGATTCCAGTGTGAACTGTTGTGCGGTTTCGAACTGACCCGCATGCACAAAAGACCAATAACGATGACATCAGACGCAGCACGCTGTTGCACTAAAGTCAGGGAGGTTATGGAGGAAGTCAGCATTTTCTGCTTTTATTTCAAAATGTTTGTGTAATGGCAGCTGTAACATTAATGAGCATACACTAACTAGGTCTAACACCTCCCTCTCCCTCTTGCTCCATCACTGTTCTCCATGTTGTAGCCTAGTCCAGTTTTTAATGTTACTGTCTGTGTCTCACCGGAGCAGAATTGTGACAAATGTAATCAAATCCACCTCGTTCGTTCACACTGCGGACGCATTGGAAACAAAAAAAGAAAATCAGACCTAGGTCTGATTCAGGACCACATATGGAAGTGGTCTAAATCTGATTTGGAAAAAAATCAGATCCGGGCTAGATCTGAAGAATTCTGACCTGCTCACTTGACCCCAAAAACTTATTTGGGGCACTTTTGCCTGCAGTCTGAACGTAGTACCTAAGTGACTGATGGGAACTACATTTTTTTAAATAAACTTCCAGTCCAGTATTAAGCGAGACCGCTGTAGCCGGCAGCGGTGAAACAAGCGGCGATGTAACCATTCGCAGCATTTGTGCACCGCCAATTTCCGTCCACTAAAAGTGCTGTTGTTGCTGACAATGTTTAGTTTAACATGAAACAGCCCCGAAATCACCATCACCAAACCCACCAGACTCCATGTAAATAATCAGGACTTTTAGCGTGTATAGAGCCAGCATATCTCCACCAGACTCCATGTAAATAATCAGGACTTTTAGCGTGTATAGAGCCAGCATATTTCCACCAGACTCCATGTAAATAATCAGGACTTTTAGCGTGTATAGAGCCAGCATATCTCCACCAGACTCCATGTAAATAATCAGGACTTTTAAGTGTATAGAGCCAGCATATCTCCACCAGACTCCATGTAAATAATCAGGACTTTTAGCGTGTATAGAGCCAGCATATCTCCACCAGACTCCATGTAAATAATCAGGACTTTTAGCGTGTATAGAGCCAGCATATCTCCACCAGACTCCATGTAAATAATCAGGACTTTTTAGCGTGTATAGAGCCAGCATATTTCCACCAGACTCCATGTAAATAATCAGGACTTTTAGCGTGTATAGAGCCAGCATATCTCCACCAGACTCCATGTAAATAATCAGGACTTTTAGCGTGTATAGAGCCTGCATTTCTCCACCAGACTCCATGTAAATAATCAGGACTTTTAGCGTGTATAGAGCCAGCATATCTCCACCAGACTCCATGTAAATAATCAGGACTTTTAGCGTGTATAGAGCCAGCATATCTCCACCAGACTCCATGTAAATAATCAGGACTTTTAGCGTGTATAGAGCCTGCATTTCTCCACCAGACTCCATGTAAATAATCAGGACTTTTAGCGGGTATAGAGCCAGCATATCTCCACCAGATTCCATATAAATAATCAGGACTTTTAGCGTGTATAGAGCCAGCATATCTCCACCAGACTCCATGTAAATAATCAGGACTTTTAGCGTGTATAGAGCCAGCATATCTCCACCAGACTCCATGTAAATAATCAGGACTTTTAGCGTGTATAGAGCCAGCATATTTCCACCAGACTCCATGTAAATAATCAGGACTTTTAGCGTGTATAGAGCCAGCATATTTCCACCAGACTCCATGTAAATAATCAGGACTTTTAGCGTGTATAGAGCCAGCATATTTCCACCAGACTCCATGTAAATAATCAGGACTTTTAGCGTGTATAGAGCCAGCATATCTCCACCAGACTCCATGGAAATAATCAGGACTTTTAGCGTGTATAGAGCCAGCATATCTCCACCAGACTCCATGTAAATAATCAGGACTTTTAGCGTGTATAGAGCCAGCATATTTCCACCAGACTCCATGTAAATAATCAGGACTTTTAGCGTGTATAGAGCCAGCATATCTCCACCAGACTCCATGTAAATAATCAGGACTTTTAGCGTGTATAGAGCCAGCATATCTCCACCAGACTCCATGTAAATAATCAGGACTTTTAGCGTGTATAGAGCCAGCATATCTCCACATGTAAATGGGTGAATTAAGGGTTTATTTCAACCAAACCAGAGTGGTGATTGTTGGAACAGTGGAAAGATGAACCAAGACGGCTTTTGGTAGTTTTATTTAGTTTCTGTCCACTTTGAATGAAGTGCGTTTTTTACGATGATAAAATGACTTGTTTATTTAAATGGAGTCTGGTGGAATTTGACGAAGGCAATTTCGGGGCTGTTTCATGTTCAATATAAAAGAGACCCTCTGCTGCAAGGGATCAGCCCTGTGGTCCCACAGCCCAATGGTCCCACAGCCCAATGGTCCCACAGCCCAATGGTCCTACACCCCTATGTTCCCACAGCCCTATGGTCCCACAGCCCTATGGTCCTACACCCCTATGTTCCCACAGCCCAATGGTCCCACAGCCCAATGGTCCTACACCCCTATGTTCCCACAGCCCAATGGTCCCACACCCCTATGGTCCCACAGCCCAAAGGTCCCACAGCCCAATGGTCCCACAGCCCAATGGTCCTACAGCCCAATGGTCCCACAGCCCAATGGTCCTACAGCCCAATGGTCCCACAGCCCAATGGTCCTACAGCCCAATGGTCCCACAGCCCAATGGTCCTACAGCCCAATGGTCCCACAGCCCAATGGTCCCACATTTCTAAGATTTTTCTTAAAATTAGGCCCTGTGTTAGGGTTCTAAATGTGGGAAATATGGGAACATAGAGCCTAATTTTGAAAAGAAATCTTAGAAATGTGGGAACATAGGCACGCTCCCTGCTGCAGTATGTATTTTCAGTCTTTTCCAGCATGTATCATCTAAATAGTAGAGATTTTATAATGTCTGAATGGATGATAATCTCAGATTTGATCGTTTTTTTGGTCTCACCTCCACGTCGAGCTCCAGGATGTCTGTGTCCGTCTTCAGCAGCACGCACAGGTTGGGCTTGGTGCGACCAAAGTCTCCGTGGACAAACTCTTTGATGTAACTGGCGAGCTGACGTTCAGGAGCGAAGCGTTGACATGTGACGGCATCAAACATTTAACATTTCAGGCCAGAGATATTCAACAGTAGGTCCGGGACCCCTAGGGGTTCCTCAGAGTTAGTGCAGTGTTTTGAAAGTTTATTTTTTTTTCAAAAATTCAAAAGTCCCTACTCTGTCTCTCTGTCAGCTTAGGGGTCCCTTGGCCTAAAAGCAGGGGTCTAACCCTTGGGTTGTCTTTGGGGGCTAATTTGACCCGTTTTCAAAATTTCTATCTCAGAAATATGGGTTTCTTTTTAACTACCTAGTTTTTTTCAGCCGTTTTCCCCTGTTGCCATGGGAACTTTTTTTTTTCTCTTTTTCATCAAACCGCAGTTTTTGCAAGTTCCCACAATTTCATCGCATAAAACTGCATAAATATCCCGCATATTCCATCGCATTTTTTAAGAAAAGGTGCCGCATGATCAAGGATTTTTGCCCCACAACAATCACAAAAAAACTTTCTTTTTCTGGAAGGACAACAACAACAAAAACGCCAAAAATGTCGGAAAAAAGAGACAAAGACGCCAGAAAAAGTGTTGATTTTCAGTTCTGACCAGCACAGGGGTTTAACAGCCCTGCTTTAGACATTTTAAATAAAGGGGGATGAGAGTATATATCCAGCTGTTCCTCGTCCCTGGTTTGTAAACAAACATCGTGACTGGGTCTACGTGATGATATCTAATAATACTATATGCAGGATACGTGCCGGCCTGCGTCTTCAGCCCCAGGTAGAAGTGATGGGAGTCCAGGAAGCGGGTGTTCATACTGTGGACCACGCGCTGGCGAACGGCCAGCGCCCGGCGGTGCAAGACCCTCAGAGGGGTCTTCTGGTCCAGGGTCAGATCCTGACGGGAGGAGCAGCAGCAGCAGCAGCAGCAACAACAACAACAGCAGAGAGTTTATTTTAGATTTTAATCTTCATCCGGTCAATAAGAGCTTCCACACTTGTCGTACAACTGATTATAACACAAACTCAGATTCACCAACCTTAAACTCAGCGCCTGGAGTCACAATACCAGCCTTTTAATAGCTTTAAAATTCTGCTGCGACAGTAAGCGCTAAGACTAAGAGCAGAAGGAGAGCACACGTGACGCCTATTTTAAAATCTTTTATTTTAAAATCTTTTAAAATAGGAAAAGGGTTTCCTTGCGATTTTTTTAATTCTTTTATTAGTTTAAAGCCTCGCACCACACTACATCTCCCAAATGCTTTTAGTAGAAGTTGTTGACGTATTTTTTCCAACATTTGACTTTTTTTTTTTAATGCTTTTTTCCGTTCTTTTTATTTTTTTACTTTGACGCAAAACTGACTTTGGACAAGTAGAATTATTTTGGCGTGTGATTGTGAGCGCGTATGTGCGTGTCTGTCTGTGTGTGCCTGCGGCGTGCGTGCATGTGTGCGTGCCGTGTTTGCGTGTGGTGTGTGCGTACGGTGTGTGTGTGTGTCTGGGTGTGGGTGCTGTGTGTGCGTGCGGTGTGTGTGCCTGCGGCGTGTGTGCGTGCGGTGTGTGTGCCTGCAGCGTGCGTGTGTCTGCTTGGTGTGCATGCATTTTGTGCATGTGTATGTGTGCGTGCAGGGTTTGCGTGTGTCTGTGTGTGTGTGTATGTTTGTGTGTGGTCCTGCGGTTTGTGTTCCTGCTGCGTGTGTGCGTGTGCGTGGTGTGTGTGCATGGTGTGTATGTGGTTTGTGTTGTTATTGTGTGGCGTGGTGTGTGTGTTGTTGTGTTTGTGTGGTCCTGCGGTGTGTGTAGCGTGGTGTGCGTGTGTGGTCCTGCGTTATTGTGGCGTGGTTGTTGTTGTTGTGTGTTGTTTTTGTGGTCCTGCGTGGTATTGTCGTGGTGGTATATGTATGATGCGTGGTGTGTGTATGTGTATTAGTGTGTGTGCGGCGTGGTGTGTTATTGGTGTTGTTATTGGTGTGTGGTGTGTGTTGTGGTGGCGTGGTGTATTGTGTGTGCGTGGTGTGTGTGTTATTATTGTTATTGGTGTGTGTGGTGTGTGTGGTGTTTGGTGTTGTTGGTGTGTGGTTGTTGGTGTGTGTGTGTGTGTGTGTTGTGTGTGTTGTTTTTGTGGTTGTTGTTTTTGGTGTGTGTGTGTGTGTGTGTGTGTGTGTGTGTGTGTGTGTGTGTGTGTGTGTGTGTGTGTGTGCTGTAGGGACCTTGATGTGGTCGATGAAGGCGATGTCTTCACTCTGAATGGGTTTCTGGGTCCAGACGAGCGCCGTGTACGTCTTGGTTTTCTCCTCCTCTCCCTCCTTCATCCGACTCATGGCCTCCCTGCACGTTAGTTCAGTTTTTACTTATAGAAATAGATATTTAATAACGCAGCTGCAGTTATGTTTCACAGCTTCAGACCCTCTCACCTGGAAACAATCTGCAGGTCTCTCACTCGGATTTTGTCCGAAGACTCGTTGATGGTCTAAAACGCACAACAAAAACAGAGTTAGTGACACGAGGACAGAAACGCTGCAGCTCTGGCAGCTCCAACACTTCTGTCCAGAGTAAAATATCTCAGAAACTACCAGGGAAATCTGCAGCGGCTATTCATGCTTCCCAAAAGGAAGAGTCAGAGTATTTCATCCAATCACATGCTTCGAAAGAGCTCAGACATCAGGAGGGAGCTCGGAGAAGAGCCGACGCTCAAGAGCCAGTTCAGGTGGGTCAGGCATCCATCGCCTGTCCGTCGGAGGCGTTTTCTTGGCATGTTTAGCTGGTACGACCCAGTCAGAACCCGCTGGAGAGATTATATTATAATAGTAATAACTTGTTTTAATTATGGCCGCCTTTCACGTCACCTTACTAGGGAAGCGTGATGCATTCATTCAACCCTCGCGTCAAATTTGACCCGTTTTCTAAGTTTTTAACATCAGGAATATGGGTTTTGGATGTACGCTGTACGGAACCCTATACAACATTTAAAAAAATTAATAATAATAAATTATTATTTCCATTAAATTTGGGGTCTTTCTATTTAATTTCATAGCATTTGAAAAAGAATGTTTAAATGGTTTCAAAGCTGTATCTTTGACTAAACTTTGACAGTCTGTGATCCGCTCAACATCCTCTGATCTTAACTCATAGTCCAAATAATTCATAATTTCTGCCTTTTTTTATTATTATTATTATTAACTAAAAAATTTGCTAAAATGTCGTATAAAATTAGCTTTATTGACCATGAATTTAAAGAAGCGTTGAGAAAAACGTTTCAAAAAGCATTAACAGCATCGAAAAAAAGTGCCAAAAAAAAGTTCTTTTTCAATTTTGACCCAGAAAGACAACAAGGACTTGGTTGACTTAGGGTTAAAGCAGGGCCGTTTTTACGAGTTATGATTCAGAAAAACTGAAATTTAAAAAAATAAAAAAACAGGAAACAGCTGTGTTGTGTGAAGCTTTCTTCAGGCTAGCCTACATAGCCTACTTTGGTTTGGGGTTGACACTTTTGCAAGGCACCATATCCGTGTCACATTCTCATAAAGGGCTGAGCCCCCCCTCCCCCAAAGGTCTGATCCTAGAAGCTGGAAAACATCTGGATGGATGCATGAAAGATATCCACCTTCTCAAAATCTTTATGGCTGCAAGTAAAACTATTCAAACACGGCCAAATTCTGGCTGCGATGGTTGAGATATGTTGCTCAGGAACAGATCAGTGAAGTGTTTTAGAAGCAGGTTGCGAGGAGGAGGAGGATCAAGTTTTGGGAGTGAGTTGATGAAGAAGACCTCTTGCAGCTGCTTCATCTCCACTCGGCTGAGTCGGGACCGGTGAGGGTTCAGCAGCTCCATCGCAAACGGACGACCTGCCAATCAGGAAGAACACGACAACACTGAAAAAGCAGGGTTTTCTTAACAAAAACTAGACGACTTTTCTCAGATCTAACGCCTGTAGTTGGTGCCCAGCTTCTTCAGCAAGTTTTTACTTTAAGCTTTTATTATTTATTCATGTATTACCTGCTCTACCTCTTCCAACGTTTTAGACACAGATGTTGAAAATTACAAAATTGCATCTGAGCTCCGATTATTCAATACTGCCATGGTATTCTCTCCCTCTACTTTGTGGAATATGCAGGTTATTAACTGCATATGGACCACCAAAAAAAACAAAAACTGGCAGACTTTGGGGTTCAGAGGTGCAACTGATTGTTTCGAGTGTGAGTGTGTGTGTGTGTGTGTGTGTGTGTGTAGCTAGGTGGAACGAGGCAGAGAATACCATTGCAGTATTGAATAATTGGAGCTGATTTCTGATCCTCTGAATAAAAATAGAAAATTGGAAAAACAAGTAAAAGATCCAATTTTTTAATTTGACAAGGCAGAAAAAAAATGAAAAATTGGATATTGGAACCCATTTTTCTGTTTTTCCAAATGTCTGTTTGTGCTTAGAAAATTGAACTGATAAGCGTTACACTGACTGTAAACAACCCACTTTTTATTATCATAAAACATATTTTCTAACTGTATCCCCCCCCCCCCCTTTTTTTTTGCGATGAACATGTTTAGGGTCAAGCGCCAAAGACAAACAATTGAAATGATAATTAAAATATTTAGTCCGACCAATAATCACTTCTATAATTACAATTTGGCACATCTAAACTAAATCAACAGCTCCCAGTCACAGGCCTTAAGACCTTAGCTAAAGTCAGCAATTAATTGCGCTTAAACAAAGAAACCGCAATTATGTTAAAAAAATTAAATTTGAAAATTTGACAAACTATGTAATAATTGTTACAGGCCTAAGTCTTCCACAAACCTAGGGAAAACACTGAAGAGACATTTGTGGCTCACCGTTTCCAAGAGTCCGGACGTCCACGTCCTCCCGGCCAGACGAGGAGAAATTAAACTCTGCGACAGAAGAAGAAAATGATCACGATGCGTTCGACGCTGTTCTGAGCCATCCAGTCGTCAGATCAGCGGTACTCGTTGCGTGGCTCGCCAAGCTTTAATTTGTGGCTCGCATGGCAACAAATAACACGGTGATATGATCATGCAGTCAATACAGATATTTCATAAAAACATTAAGAACAAACAGCGCTCTAACATAACCCTAAGTCTGCTCTATTACAAATCATTTAGTAGATTTAAAAAATACCTAAAAACAGTGGCATTACAAGATGTACATATATAGAAGAGGACATTAGCCGCTTTCCGACCGGAGGGATTTTTGCAGTTCCTAGAACATAACGTTCCTAGAACCCTTTTTTTCTCGTACTTTGGACCAATTTGGGGATTTTTAAGTTCCTCTGGCTGCAGTAACTCTTTCAGCTCCTACTTCAGGTCAGGGTCTTTTCTCTGTTCCCTTCCCAGCATCGGGACCTACAGGTCAACCAGGGTCTGCTTTCCGGTACAGACAGACCAACAACGGGACAATTTTAACAGTTTTCCCCATTTTATTCATCACTAAATTCACTTCTGACAACGTTTTAGGAGAGAAATTAACCGTTTAGATTTCGATAATATAGGCAGTCTTGCGAAAATTTATGCCGAAATGACAATTTTCTTCAAAGTTTTCGGAGATGAGAAGCTCCATGAAGTGAGGCGACAGCCAGCAGGCGTCTGCCCCGGCCACACACACACACACACACACACACACACACACACACACACACACACACACACACACACACACACACACACACACACACACACACACACACACACACACACCTCTTCGGGAGACCTGTTTAAATTATAATATATACAAATATGCTATATACATTAGATTTGGTATTTAGTTAATACTTTTTTGTGCATTTGTTTTCTGATTTTAACGCTATAGAGACCGTTGCCGTGGTTGCGTCCCTCCCTAACCCCTCCTATTAGTCCCTAAGGCCACTTGACCAGTGTGAATGCAAATGGAAAAAACGGTTTTGGGGGAAGAGTAGTTAGTAGATCTGCTTAGAAGTGGACTTTTCCTAGAACTACGTTCCTGTAACTACTTGGTCAGAAAGAGGTTATTAGCTTAAGTGCTAAGAGGTATGAATGTTGATGGTAATTGTCAATTGTATGTTCATTTAAGAAAACATGTTATAGATAACAAAGAGGCGTTGTTTACTTCATAGGCTGTGTTCCTGTGTTATTACACTATCTGGGTAGCATGACAGTGATATATAACCAAAATATGTATTCTGGGATTCTTTAAAAACTTTATTTGTTCAAAAAGTTATTTACAATTTAAAATTTGCCTGAAAGACACAATTATATTGTTAATTGAAAGGATTGCCTAGACAATAAATCAGCAGGTGTCTTTGCTAGTTTAAAACCAACGCATTTGTGAATTTCCCCATCCACGCGGTTTAAATAGCAAATGCATGGGCCATGGGCGTGCTGTTCTTACAGGGAGGTGTGTTCAGGTGCATTCTGGGCGTGCTGGTCTTACAGGGAGGTGTTTTCAGGTGCATTCTGGGCATGCTGGTCTTACAGGGAGGTGTGTTCAGGTGCATTCTGGGCGTGCTGGTCTTACAGGGAGGTGTGTTCAGGTGCATTCTGGGCATGCTGGTCTTACAGGGAGGTGTGTTCAGGTGCATTCTGGGCATGCTGGTCTTACAGGGAGGTGTGTTCAGGTGCATTCTGGGCGTGCTGGTCTTACAGGGAGGTGTGTTCAGGTGCATTCTGGGCGTGCTGGTTTTACAGGGAGGTGTGTTCAGGTGCATTCTGGGAGTATTGCTATCTTGAGGCAGCAGGAAGTGATCGCGCCATTGACCAACAAAAACCTGGTCTAAAGTCAATAACGCAGCATTTCATTGTTATTTTAACAGAGCATTAGTAAAATGCTCCTATTGGCTCGTGCACAGCGCGCGCACACTATGCTTGTCTCACACACACACACACACACACACACACACACACACACACACACACACACACACACACACACACACACACACACACACACACACACACACACACACACACACACACGCGCAGAAGATTACAAATAAAAATATTAGGGTGCAAATCCTCCATCATAACAGCAATGCTCCAAGGTCCAAACGCGCCTGGCTTTTAAAGGGAATGGGAGATGATCTCTGATTGGTTGATTGCATGTTACGCCCAAAACACACCTCTGATTAATGAAGACACTAAGGACAACCCTTTAGGACCAGGCGCCCGGCGCACGGACCCTTTTTTTTTTCACCACAGCAAAAGTGGATTTGGACACGCCCTAAAGACACCTGCGCCAGGCGCTTCATGCCGTGCGCCCAGATCGTTAAAACAGGGCCCTTAGTGTGGACGCACCGTCGGCTCTGAAGGAAGACAGGAGGGGCGCTGCGATCAGCTCCTCCACCGACGACTCCATCCTCCGCTCGCCGTCGATCACCCAGGGGGTCTGAGGAAGGCTGCGGCAGAACTTGTTGTACCTGCCTGGACAACAGGAAGAACATCAGGACGCAAAAAAATACAGTTAGAAAATATGTTTTATGATAATAAAAAGGGGGTTGTTTACAGTCAGTGTAACGCTTATCAGTTCACAGAACAGGCAGGTAGCTGGTTCCAGTAATCCTACTGCTCCGAATAAGTGACAAAATAACTCCAACATGTTCCTATTTACATGTTGTGATTTGTAGAGTCACAGTGTGTACAAAAAAACAACGTAACATGAGACACAGCCATCTTCTAACCGTAACCGGGAACTATATTCTCAGGTGGAAGAATATAGTACTTGGGCGGAGTGATATGCCTGTCTGAGAATATAGTTTTGTTTAATGTCAGAAGAGGGCTGTGTCTCATGTTACGTTGTTTTTTGTACACGCTGTGACTCTACAAATCACAACATGTAAATAGGAACATGTTGGTGTTATTTTGTCATTTATTTGGAGCAGTAGGCTAGTTGGAACCATTCACCTGCAGGATCTGTGCTAGGCTAAGCTAATGCTGGAGCCGTCAGACAGCGTTACAGCACGCACTGAGATGAGAAGGGTTACGGTGAATAAGCTAAAGTCCCAATAAGTCGGCGTGTTCCTTTAAACCACTAAATGTGAAAACATGTTTTCTTTTGATGGGCTGCCCCACCCCCCTCTCAGTCGATTAGTCTGCGTTTTGCTCCAAGTCGGCTAAGATTTCTTCAGTTGTTTAGTCATCTTTTAATGCTTTTTTCGTGCTGAATGATTTATTTCCCCAGAAACCTCTGAGCACATCTCTGGTAAACACGAAATTTAAAGTACGATTCTTCTGCACGATTCTTTGTGGAGAAACTCAGTTTTACAGACCTGTCGATTAAATCAACTTTTCGATTAGTCGACAAAATCATATGAGCTTAAAATAAAACTTTTTTGATCACCCGCCAACAGGGCTAGTATCGGGTAAAGTGAAGTTACCAGCCAATCAGATTTTCCACGAGCCAATTTTCACTTCTTTTCCCCTCCTCTTTTATCTTCAGTGTCACCTGCCTTATCTCTTCTGCTCTTCTACGCGTTTGTTTTTTTCCTAACTAACTTTTCTTTCATTTCAGCTCCTCTGGTTTCTTTCGCGACTAAGTTGTTCATGGGAAATGTAAGATTAGTACTACATACAGTGTTGCCAGATAAAGATTACGTTTCCAAGACAAGCGCACACAAAACCTGCCCACATTTCTTAGCGGAAAACAGACCCAATCGTAGCCTGGATGCCAGCTGAACTTAGCCCCGCCCACAACATTTGAGGTTGTGGAAGTTCGGTCTGGACTTGATCCATTGTGGAGCAACTATGCTCCAACCAGAGCTGTTCGGACCAATCAAATTGTCAGGGGGCGGGCTTTATACGATGATGGACAGATGATCGACAGTAACGTAATCAACCAAAGTAAACCAAAGAGCGCTTGGGTTGAATTAGTTTACAACAAAGACGGCTGCCGCTGGAGAACTGAGATGTGTAGATTCGGCCACGGCGTCTGTTATAGAAGATATCGACAGCGCGTTCATTTTAAAAGAGGAACAGAGAACCGCGATCGAGGCATTTGTCGATCGGAAAGATGTTTTTGCCGTCCTTCCTAAGGTATTCGGCAACGTCACATACTCCGTTGCTCTGATTGGTTGTAGGTCTAACCAATTGAGTGTAGAGGCATTTTCTTTCCTGGTTCGGTTGAAACGCCCCATAATCACAGCCCAGTGGAGCAGCATCAGACTCAGATTCAGGGTGTCAATTCAAAGCCCTGCATAAGTGTTAGTCGGCTAAGAACTGCTTTAGTCATGGACAGCCCTAAGTTTTTGTGTCTCATATATATATATATATATATATATATATATATATATATATATATTTTTATTTATATTATATATACTGTATATATATATCCTTAACACCAGATACTGACTGGTTTTCGTCGGATCCCCAATACAGTAAAACTGCAAATGTTAGCGTGGCCTTTTATTGTGTCCAGCCTAAGGCACACCTGTGCAATAATCCTGCTGTCTAATCAGCATCTTGACACACCTGTGAGGTGGATGGATTATCTCGGCAAAGGAGAAGTGCCCACTAACACAGATTTGAGTTCAGCTCATGAGAAATGGGGGCAAAAACAGAAGTGTTGCGTTTATAATTTTGTTCAGTATATATATATATATATATATATATATATATATATATATATATATATATATATATATCCCTTATTGTGGTCCTTGCGGGTCCCAGTGACCCGAGGACAACACAAGGATTATGTACTTCCCTTTACTTTGTTGAGAATTGCTCTCTAAACCCTGTTTCTTGTAAATAGTAAGTAAAGTTTATTTCTAGAACACATTTAAACACAGTTTAAGCTGAAAAAAGAATGGTGTGTATTAACCTTGTTTGAGAGCAATTCTCAACAAAGTAAACGGAGTACATAATCCTTGTGTTGTCCTTCGGTCACTGGGACCGAAGAAAAACCAAGGTTATATATATATATATATATATATATATATATATATATATAGTACCTGCTACGAAGACAGACGCGTGGAGACACTGGACGTCCTGAGGGCTGCAGCTGCTGGTCGGCTGCGCTGGTGGTGAAGCGTAATGTCTGGAAAGAAACCAACAATAATCAGTTCAAACAGCACTTTATTAGGTAAAGAACTGAGATATGAACATTATGCTTACTTTAGGAATTTGGCATCAGATATCTTTTCCAGAGCTTTGACCACGGCCATCCTGGTGAACACCGACTGCACAAAGAGACCAAAGACGTACTCAGCTTTTATTTGTCCTATTATATATATATATATATATATATATATATATATATATATAGGTCTCAAACTAGCAAAGACACTTGCATCGGGTGCTAGACAGGGCTTCCTTCTGATCGTAAAGTCTCCTGAACACTTTCCCTCCGAGCTTCCTCACCTGTTTGTTCTTGGTGGGTTTGAAGCAGTCGGCGCACGTCGATGCCCTGCGAGGAGGACAGAACATCATTTGGTTTCAGTCTCGTTCATACTCATCTGGTTCCTGTCTCACCTTAAAGAATAATCACGCCCGAGGCTGACAGAAATATCTAGGACATCAATTGTTTGACTTGCGTACTACTGATAAAGGTGATGATCCATAAATGTAACATCTAAAGTCAGAAACGTAACATCACAGCGTTCTCTAGATCTCCAGGGATGTTCGGACTTACAGGAAGTGGCAGTCGGCGTCCGTCTCCGGGTGAGTGAACCCCACACCGACCTCGAACGGACTCTGGAAAAACCAAAACAAAGTGTGGAAAAGTATATCGTTTTAAAAAAAAGGCCAGAGGGAGAAAAATAGAAATGAAATGCTTTTAAATCCCAAGACTGGCTCTGAAAATGCAAAACTGAGAAAGGAGACGCTTAAAAAGCTCAGTTTGTAAATTATTGTAGACATTTTATTTCCCCTTTTCTTGCTTACCCTGGTAACCACGGCAACGCCCCCCAGCTCCTTGGCGACCAGGCCCTGCATGACCCACTTAAAGGCCTCCTTCACCTGGATGATGTCGTCTTTGTCGACCGCCATGCTCTTCTCTCTGAGTGAGCGAACAACAGTTAATACTTATAGCTTCACACACACACACACACACACACACACACACACACACACACACACACACACACACACACACACACACACACACACACACACACACACACACACACACACACACACACACACACACACACACACACACACACACACTTTGTGGAACAGCTGACTGTTTGCTCATTCCCTCCAGTCTCTTTTCTTTCTCTCTTTCTCCGTGAAATGAAGTTGGCTTCAAGTGCGCTTGGAAATGTTGACATCTATTAACAATCTGAAAACAATAATTGTGAAATATAAAGTCTATGTGTGCTACATTTTGGGAGACGTCACTAGGGGCGGAAATCACCAGAGGCGATTTTAAACGTATTGCAATATTCTGCTAGCCTAGAAATCTAGACGACCCTGGCTGCAAATTGCATTTGGGTCAGTCTAGCAACTCTAGTCAGGCCAATCACATCGTGTATAGAGTCGCGTGAATTCCCTGCTACTTGAAAACAAAGAAGATGGCTGCTGCTGCTGCTGCTGCTGCTGCTGCTGCTGCTGCTGCTGGCGAACAGCAGTCTTTGGCCGCGACTCTGGAAGACTTGGAGTTAAAGCTTTTCTTTGAGAAAAGAACGGCACTGAAGTCATTCTTAAAAAAGGAAGATGTGTTCGGAGTTTTGACGAAGAGATACGGCAAAAGTTTAATCTATCAGCTAGCGTTGCTCTGGTTGGTTGTAGCGCTATCCTATTGCGTGCAGAGGGGAATTTGAAAGACAACCGTTTATCCCGCCCCTCGGATTGAGCCCTGCCAATGGGGTGTTCTGCGATATATTGCAATATTATTTATTTATTTAGTTGATTAACTTAAAAGGATGTCCCTTAAGGAAAACTTTGTCAACATCTGTTTTGTCTAAAAAGATAAATTTCAGTTTGTTAAAGCAGACTGAAAAAAAAAGCAACCACAAAGTTAATTTCTCATCTGCAATTTATATATTTAAAGAGCGATACTTGGCGTCTGTGTATTGATAAAGTATCGCCACAGGAAATACCGCGATACTATGCTGTATCGATTATTTCCCGCCACCACCAGACGTGCACAAATGGGCCATTTAAGTGACGCTTCCGCCTGAACCCTGAAGCAAAATGGATGGATCCCTTTTTTCTCGGGTCTGGGTGGGCCCTAACTTGTGATTCCACGTGACGTCTGAGTGATGTGACAGACGTTTGAAATGCAGGAGACAAGACAACATGAATTTACCTCATTTCCTTCTTTACATGAAGCCAACAGGAGTGCTGCGGGATAAAAGAAATAAAAAAAAAACACCCATTAACGAACACAATAAGGACATGATAATGAGACCGCAACTAAACTTTCCAAGGCGCGCGCACACACACACACATACACACACAAATGCACACAGACAGACACACACACAAATGCCCACGCGCATACAGACAGACACACACACACAAACACAAATGCACACGCGCACACAGACACACACAAACACAAATGCACACACACAAATGCACAAACAGAGACAGACACACACACACACACAAATGCACATGTGCACACAGACACACACACAAATGCACAAACACAGACAGACACACACACACACAAATGCACATGTGCACACAGACACACACGCGCGCACACAGACAGACACAAACACACAAATGCACACGCTCACACAGACACACAAACAAATGCACAAACACAGACAGACACACACAGACACACACACTCAAACACAGATGCACAAGCGCACACAGACACACACACAAATGCACAAACACATACAGACACAGACGCACACACACAAATGCACATGTATTGCACACAACGCAACACAGACAGACACACACACACACACACACACACACACACACACACACACACACACACACAAAATGCACACACTCACACAGACACACACACAAATGCACAAACACAGACACACAAATGCACACGCAGCGCACACACACACAACACAAACACAAATACAAAAATGCACAAACAGAGACAGACACACACACACAAATGCACATTGCACACAGACACACATGGCACACAGACAGACACAAACACACCAAGCACACACACAAATGCACCGCCCACACAGACACAAATGCACAAACACAGACGACACGAGACACAGGCACAAATGCGTATTGCACAACAACGCACACAGACAGACACACACACACACACACACAAATGCACACGCTAGCACACACACACACAAATGCACAAACACATACAGACACAGACACAGGCCACACACAAATGCACGTATGTGCACACACACGCACTGACAGACACACACACACACACACACAAATGCACACACAAATACGCTACACTCACACAGAACACACACAAATGCACAAACACGCACACAAATGCACCGCGCGCACACAGACACACACAAACACAATGCACACACACAAATGCACAAACCAGAGACAGACACACACACACGCACACGTACGTATTGCACACAGACACCTACAGCACACAGACAGACCAAAACACACAAATGCACACACACAAATGCACACCTCACACAGACACACACAAATGCAAACACAACAGACACAGACGCAGACACACAAACAAATGCACAGTGCTGCCGTTACAACCAGACACACACACACACAGACGCACACAAGCGCAAACACATACGGACACGACACATTACACAAATGCACACACGACGACACAGCACACACACACCACGCACACCCATGCACACTCACACAGACGCACACACAGAGACAAACACAGACAACACCACAACGCACGCACGCAAACCAAATGCACCACACCGATGCACGACAGGACGGACACACGCACACACCATGACGTATTGCGCACAACACCGGCACACAGACAGACACACACACACAAATCACCGCGCACACGCACAACACACAAATGCACAAACACAACAGACACAGACACAGACGCACACACAAAATACGTACACACTGCATACACAGACAGACCACACACACACACAAACACCCACACACAACACACACAAATGCACAAACACAACGACACAGACACAGACGCTTAAAATGCGTATTGCTTTACACGCACACGGACGACGCACACACACAAATGCACACACACAAAATGCACACACTCACACAGACACACACACACGTGCCAAACACAGACACACAAATGCACCGCACAGAGACACACACACACAAACACAAATGCACACACACAAATGCACAAACAGAGACAGACACACACACACACACATGCACATGTGCACACAGACACACGCACACAGACAGACACAGACACACCACACACACAAATGCCGGTCCGCTAAACACCTAAATACACATATCTACACGCCACACACACACACACAAATGCACAAACACAGACAGACACAGACACAGACGCACACACACAAATGCACATGTGCACACACACGCACACAGACAGACACACACACACACACACAAATGCACACGCGCACACAGACACACACACAAATGCACAAACACATACAGACACAGACACAGACGCACACACACAAATGCACATGTGCACACACACGCACACAGACAGACACACACACACACACAAATGCACACACACACAAATGCACACACTCACACAGACACACACACAAATGCACAAACACAGACACACAAATGCACACGCGCACACAGACACACACACACAAACACAAATGCACACACACAAATGCACAAACAGAGACAGACACACACACACACAAATGCACATGTGCACACAGACACACATGCGCGCACACAGACAGACACAAACACACAAATGCACACACACAAATGCACACGCTCACACAGACACACACAAATGCACAAACACAGACAGACACAGACACAGACGCACACACACAAATGCACATGTGCACACACACGCACACAGACAGACACACACACACACACACAAATGCACACGCGCACACAGACACACACACAAATGCACAAACACATACAGACACAGACACAGACGCACACACACAAATGCACATGTGCACACACACACACACACACACACACACACACACACAAATGCACACACACACAAATGCACACACTCACACAGACACACACACAAATGCACAAACACAGACACACAAATGCACACGTGCACACAGACACACACACACACAAACACAAATGCACACACACAAATGCACAAACAGAGACAGACACACACACACACACAAATGCACATGTGCACACAGACACACACGCGCGCACACAGACAGACACAAACACACAAATGCACACACACAAATGCACACGCTCACACAGACACACACACAAATGCACAAACACAGACAGACACACACAGACACACACACTCAAACACAAATGCACACGCGCACACAGACACACACACAAATGCACAAACACATACAGACACAGACGCACACACACAAATTCACATGTGCACACACACGCACACAGACAGACACACACACACAAATGCAGACACACACACACACAAATGCACACACTCACACAGACACACACTCAAATGCACAAACACAGACACACACACAAATGCACAGACAGACACACACACACACACACACACACACACACACACACACACACACCTCGCGGACACACAGCTGAGCGGGCAGAGACACAGACAGCACCAGGGTGTCGAACTCGTACTTTTCGGCCTTCACCTTCTCCGCTATCTGTGAACGCAGAACAGAAACATCAAGTCCATCTGATCCACGATACAATCAATCGGACACCGTGGAACGTCAACATTTTACAGCACACACACACACACACACACACACACACACACACACACACACACACACACACACACACACACACACACACACACACACACACACACACACACACACACACACACACACACCTTCACGGCTGGGGTCGGGCCACAGAGGTCCTGTAAAATCCCCAAACACACCACACACACACACGGCTCTCCATCCTCCAGTTTGACCGCAGCATCAGCATCAGCAGGACCAGCAGCAGGACGACCAGCACCAGGACCAGCACCAGGACCAGCAGCAGCAGGACCAGCAGCAGCAGGACCAGCAGCAGGAGGACCAGCAGCAGCAGGACCAGCAGCAGCAGGACCAGCAGCAGGAGGACCAGCAGCAGCAGGACCAGCAGCAGCAGGACCAGCAGCAGCAGGACCAGCAGCAGGAGGACCAGCAGCAGGAGGACCAGCAGCAGCAGGACCAGCAGCAGCAGGACCAGCAGCAGGAGGACCAGCAGCAGCAGGACCAGCAGCAGCAGGACCAGCAGCAGCAGGACCAGCAGCAGCTTCCTCTGACGGAGGATCGGTCCCGCTGGGCTCCAGTTTCACTCGTTTACTCGGTGGTTCTGATAATGCTGCATCATTGTCCTTTCCTTCTGTGGACTCTGCCGCTGTTGAATCTTTTGATTTGCTGTCCTCTGCGTCGCTGATGAAAGCTCGAAGTTCTTCCAGTGTATCCTGATGAAAAAGATTACACAATGCATTAGGAGGGACAGCAGCAGTTTTAACACATTTATAAAATTAGGAAGGGGGAACCGAACTTCGATATCTTTTAGGCGCCGACCGAATTGCCTCAATAGTATCGAGTATCGAAAAAATGCCTCGTCATTCAACACCACATGTCAATACCTAAATGTCATTAGCGTCAGTGAGCCAAAAAGCGAGCAGCATGCATGAACCTAGGGCTGGGCGATATGGAGAAAATCAAATATCACCATATTTTTTTACCAAATACCTCGATAACGATACGGCAACGACATTGTAGTGTTGACTTTGACTTTCACAAAATATTTACACAATGAGATTTTTGATAAATAATCATCAGTAATGTGGATATAATGACTAAGTGGGTAAAGGTGAATAATAGAACAGTTACAACAGTCTGGTAAGTTCAGAAAATGACATCACTTTACTGTAATGCAGCCTTTAAAACCAGGAAAAGACACTTATGTCATATTACGGTATCCAAAATCTAAGACGATACCTAGTCTCATATCACGATATCGATATATTGCCCAGCTCTACATGAACCAATTAAGATCTAGTAATGCTGGGGCGCCTGCCGCCCGGATAGCTCAGTTGGTAGAGCGGGCGCCCATATGTAGAGGTTTACTCCTCGACGCAGCGGTCCGCGGGTTCGACTCCGACCTGTGGCCCTTTGCTGCACGTCATCCCCCCCCCCCTCTCTCCCCTTTCATTTCTTCAGCTGTAAAGGCCTAAAAAGACTGTCTAACATTACACAACATAGACGCATGCAGGAAAAACTCGGCGGGTCAGTGACGTCCGTTCCGTGCGGGAGAATCCTCTACTCTGCGTGCATTTCCTCCGTGCCGGCGCAGTGCGCTCGGCTTGGAAAGGCTCGGGGATGATGGTGGCTCTGTCGGCACGCTGCAGCCGGACCTCGCCGCTTCCTCCGGGCCGTCAACTTAAAGCTCGCCGTGCGGGGAGGGACGTCTGTCGACCAGCGCGAGGGCGGACTGACCTCCGTGAGTAAGGGGTCTGCGGCGATTCAAAGCGGCTTGAAAGACAGACACGTCTCGTTCTCTCGGCTTTATGGCTGTAACTTATTTTATTTTTTTTTTATTTTTTTGCCCTGTCGACGCTGTTCAGCACACTCGTCCTGCTCTGCTAGAGTAGAACGTAACGCAATGATATTTCCTTTTGTTAAAATGGATTTTAAGAAATTGGTATCTAAAACAAACTATCGTTCAGGAATCGGTATCGTATATCACTTCTTTTTTTTACGATACCTATCTATTACTTCAAACCTCTAATATTGACTGGTGATTTGGGTCTATCCTACTGTCTACTTTATTCCCTTATAATGTCCATATTTAATGCTGTCTTTTTTTTTTACTTTATCCTTCCACTGCTATATAGTTTTGTTATTACTATGTCTACATTATTCTCTTATATTGTCCATATTTAATGCTCTCTAGACTTTATCCTTGCACTATTGGACTTATTTGCACTATACCACCATGACACACACTCTCATAGAGCACCTTACCATGCAGACTGAACCACAGGGTCAGTCCCTGCCCTGTCACTGCAGGCCTCCCATGCTTATACATCCCTCTGTAAATTCATGTGGATTTGTTATTTAGTATCTTTTCTTTTATTGTCCATATTATTCATGTGGGTTTTTTGAATTTTATTATCCTGTTTATGATGTATGTGTATGTTGTGTGTGTGTGATGTCTTTAAGCTACTGGGACCTTGAATTTCCCTTTGGGGATCAATAAAGTAAGTAAGTAAGTAAGTAAGTAAGTAAGTAAGTATCTATCTATCTATAATTGAGTACAGAAGGTGAGTGTTACCTGTTGGGGTTGTCTGTATGCAGCCTGGACGCTGACGCAGCAGAACCTGAGGACGCAGCGAGCGCAGCAGCCGGCCGACAGCAGCTTCTGGACGATCGGTTTATCCTTCTCCTTCAGCGGCAGCATGACTCCGGGCTGCAGAGACATGCGTTAGGAAACACAGGGCGGTCAGCGGCTGAGGGATCACTTCCTTAGCCACAGGGCAGGTACTCAGCTGATGACTGGCGTCAAACTTTCTTCAGTTCAACCTTTCCATATTCCAAAGGATGTATTGCTTTTATCGTTATCTTTGTTGTAAAATAAAGTGTTTCGAGTTTTCACGCTGTCGGCCAGACACGTTAAGCAAGACATAATTTCGGTTTCTTCGAACTTGAAGTCAATTTAACTTATATACAGCCAAATATCACAAATCTCCTTCAGGTACTTTGCAATCTGTACAGCACACGACGCCCTCTGCTCGACTCCTTTCGACCCTCACTTTGGATACGTTTTTTACTTCAAGATTTCTTACATAGGGTACACAGCTTTCACATACACAACAGAGATAGTACACGAAAAAATAATCATGTAAACATGCTCTGGTAGTGTGTAACGTGTAGGCAAGTATGAACCAGCGGTGTAGTCTACGTGATACGCAGGTATACGCAGTATACATGCTAAGAAAGCTCCAGGATTTTCATATACCCACTTAAAAATGCCCAATGACACGCAACAACATGCTTTGCATTATAATTTTCATATATTTTGAATGATCATCTGTGTTTTTTTAGACTTAGACTTCTCTTTATTGATCCTTCTGGATGACTCCCGCAAAGGAAATTGGATTTCCAGCAGCAGATTTCAGTTTACAAAGCAAAACAGAGTTATAAAAATACAATATAGAAAATACAGTATAAGAATAAGAATAACAAACTTTTAGCTAAATATAGGAAGTAAACAAAAAGTATATAAACAGTAAAACAAACTAGAGATAAATAAAGATAAATATATGGACCATGTATGGCATTCTCTTATTATACAGTGAATAAATGACATTTAACATAAATTAGCAGTTAGTTTTTATCTTCGCAATGGCTAAATAAAGGGATTTCCACCGCAAATTGGTGCAAAAAAGTGTATCAGAATGCAGGAAATAAAGTCTTTGGACTAGAACTGGGCAATATATATTGATATTATATCGATAGTGTGATATTAGGCTAGATATCGTCTTAGATTTTGGATATCGTAATATCGTGATATGACATAAGTGTCTTTTCCTGGTTTTAAAGGCTGCGTTACAGTAAAGTGATGTACTTTTCTGAACTTACCAGACTGTTCTAGCTGTTCTATTATTTGCCTTTTCCCCACTTAGTCATTATGTCCACATCACTGATGATTATTTATCTAAAATTTAAGTGTGAAGATATTTTGTCAGAGCACCAATTGTCAACCCTAGAATATCGCCGCAAAATCGATATCGAGGTATATGCTCAACAATATTGTGATATCTGATTTCCTCCCCATCGTCCAGCCCTATCTTTGACGCTCAAAATGTTCCTGCCAGAGGACACCCAGACCCCCCACTATATATATGGGCATATATAAAGGCCCATCCTGGCCCATTTCTATAGGCCCATGAATATACAGTACAGTATACCCACTACAATACAACCTAAAACCTAAACACGAACCTAAAAATGTGCACGATATGGGACCTTCAACCCCTTTTTCTGTTGGCTTTTATTTTTAATGTCTTATTGTTGTAATTTTTTTGTCTTTTTTTCATCTGTGTTTTAATTTAGCTCCATGAAGCACTACAGTACATGTTTGCATGAAAGGTGCTTCATAAATAACGTGTTGTTGAGATTAGACTGCCAATAGAAAACCCTCCATACAAGATAACGTGTATGTGTAAATAGGACTTTCTACAAACTAAAAGCATGACAGAAGACCATTAAATGAACATATATAGTATATCTCTGACTGGACACAATCAAAGCTTTGGCGGCAGGACATTACAAACGTTAGTGTACATTATGTAGAAGATTAAAACAGTCTTGCCAAAAGAGGCTCAAAACAACCGCTACAGCAGCATGCCTGTCTGGGGGTCTGCTCTCTCCGGACTCTGCTAAGCTAACTAAGCTAACGCTGAGCTTTTAAAAGGAGAACGTGAACGCAAACAGCACATTGAGCAGCTGCTAAACTTTCGAGAAAACCTACCAGACACAGCGGCGGTGGACTCACGGAGGTATTAAACAACTAAACACAAACTAGGGTTCAGTTACTCGTTAACATGTTCCATCTAAACTGCGTCTTCAATGCGTTTTCAGCTTCAACAGACAAAGCTAATCAAACCCAGATCGGCTTTTTCTGATTGGTTTGTAACCTTTATTTCTTACAACATAGACTGTATATATATGACTATAATATTAATATTTACAGTCTATGACATGGAAAACTATATGGGACTTTATTAAAAATTATCATGTAAATGTGAAAATGAAAATTTTATTTCCACAAAATGCGTTATAATTGATTATGAGATTTTTGAGTAAAATTTTAAATGCAATAATTATATAATTTTCATTTTCACATGCGTGCATAGGCATTCAATGACTATATTAAAATAATGTAAATCGCTTTTTTCCCCAACGCTTTTTAAAAATATTTTTTACGCTTCTTTCAACATTTTTGTTGACAATTTGAAAATTGTTGTCGCTTTTTTCCCAACGCTTTTTAAAAATATTTTTTACGCTTCTTTCAACATTTTTGTCGCTTTTTACGACCTGCTCTACAGCAGACAATATTCAAATGTAAATTCAATTTTTATTTATAGTATCAAATCATAACAAGAGTTATCTCAAGACACGTTACAGATAATGCAGTACAAACAGTGCAGCCTAATTTTCCATTTATGCAAGCAATATTTAGATTAGATTAGATAGACTTTAGTGATCCCAAATCTAACCCTCAGTGATGAAGTGTTAACAAGTTGTAGCCTATTGCCTGTGGTAGGAATAAATAAATAACGTAGGTCGCACTTAAAATTATAATGCAATTTCTAACTATTTGAAAATGAAATTGCACACTCTATTAGCCTTTTTTTATTTATTTATTTTTTACAAATAAGAAAACAAATAACGCAATAAATCATAGTTTCTTCCCTGTGAATTTACATTTATGGATATGGATTTTAAGGACTATAATAATAGGATTAAACATATACTCATGAAACTCAAAACAATATCTGCTTTTATGAACTTAATGAGAATGTTTAGGCTTTTGTGAACAAAGCAGAGACTACAACCAATCAGTCTCGGATAAGTTAGCAAACTAATGTATATAATTTAAATCATAGTGAATGAATTCTCTCCGATTGTCTCCATGGATGTATTTCGATTTCACATCGGGAATCGACGCCCAATGTCTGAATACGTCATCCCCAAGCGCCGGGCAGTTTGACAGCCGGGTCTTTCTTCTCTGCGCAGCAGCCGGTGTCTCTAGAAGGTTCTGACTGGGACCGGGTGGAGATACTTTAATCTGAGTCCATCCTAAGCCGAACCGCGGTGTATCAGCTCCGGGACTCATCGGTCCCGTTCTGAAGACTTCCCTTAACGTTCTCCACCGATTATCAAGTCAAGATGCCCGAAATGAAAGCAGCTCCGAGAGCCTCAAACACGGGGAGAAACAAAGGAGGGGCGTATGTGGACCGCGACAAGCCGGCCCAGATTCGGTTCAGTAACATCTCCGCTGCTAAAGGTAGATACAAAATATGTAAAAGCGTTTTAAAGCTGCGAATGTCCGACCCAAAACATCACTTATCTGACCCGTATCGTAGCTGTGGGCTGGGCGGGGCTCGGCACCGTTATTCAGTCATTTAATTAAGCATTCACGTTAGTTTCGGACGTTAGCTAACTACCTGTTCCGAAATATGCCCAGAAAAGTGCTAATTTAACAGTCTTACTACGTATTTAAAGCACACACGCAGTGCCTACAAAACTCAAGAGGGATTTATTAATTTAAAAAAAGTCCCTTTTTTAATTCGGCAAACATGATATGCATAAGGAACTCATAACGTTAGATATAAATGCGCCAGAAACCACTTCCTTTACTCACATTTGCATTGAGTTGCTTCCATCGAAGCCTCTTCCATTGTAGCCTATATAGCAAGCGGCGTGAGACAACCATTTTTTTTTAATGCAAGGCAAACGCAGAGTTTGGTGGCGTGTCTGCAAGATGCTCATGACTCAACACAATCTCAGCTTTAGCTAGCTCAGTGGGCCAAGGTGCTGCATACTATATATGGCCAGAAGCGAAGATTGCAGAGGTGTGGAGTACAAAAATGTTTATTTAGTAAGTTAAAAAAAACTAAAGCAGAAGTAGAAGAGGTTTTGGAGTATTACAGTGACATCACTTTGCTCATTTTAACTTTGTTTATTGAGGTTTTCTACAGACAATAATTATGCAGAGAAAGAAGGGGCATACACGTACAATTGTAATAGTGTGTGTACAGTTAAAGTCGTTGTTAGGGCTGCACAATTAATCGCAAATTTATCGAAATAGCAATATGGATTACTGCAATTATCCAAATCGCAGGGAGGGGCAAAATATGTGTCAAACCATTCTGAATGAAGTATTGTGGTGCTGCAGAGACGTCCCAGCCTACCAATCCTATCCTACAGACCTAAAGAAAAAAAATCTTTGTTTGGTACAGATCCTCGCAAAAGTCACACTTTCATCATTTTAAATTAATTTTTTATTTAAATGTCTTTTTCAATGAAAATGATACAAAAATGATCATTCCCTCCAATATTGTCATTCATATCGCAATCACAATATCAGTCAAAATAATTGCAATTGCATATTTTGCTTATATCGTGCAGCCCTAGTCCTTGTAAGAGTGACATTTTATAACAGTACAGAAGGTAAAGTCTAAACGTACACAGAAACGATACACCAGCTAAAAAAACATCAGACAATAGATTATATACAAATGTCATTAAATGTGAAATCAATAAGGTTGTAATGGCCATGATGATGCGTTCTTGTGTCGTGGAGTTAAGGTGCATCACTTTGCTTTGAATGAATCATGTGGAAACTGGATTTTGACAGTTTAATTTTCCTTTTTTGTTGTTGACTTTTTAACCTGACTCCACCAGATGGATCGCTTCGCATTTGCTCGGCATATCCATCTGGGAACTTTCCGTTGGAGAACTTTTGGGAAGGGGGCGAAAATCCTGGTTATCTGATTGGATAAACCATCGGTCTATCACCACCTATAGTTGGTGATAGACAGGGCCAAATCAACCAATCAGATCAGCGAAGCGTATGAAAATACAACCACAAGCCCCTGCTACTGCTACTGCAGGCAAAGCATAGCTCGTTAGCTCAGCAAGCAAGCAGCATGTCAGTAAAGGATATTTACCGTTTGTGTAACGAGAATTTAGGAATAAAAGGCCCCATTTCAGGTTCCCGGTCCATATTCCAAAAGAAGGATCCAAGAGGAAAAAGCATTAGCGAGCAGCTAACATAATTAGGGCTACCGCTGCCTGAAAATACTGGTTAGCTGATTGGATAAACCATCTGTCTATCACCACCTAAACCCGCCTCAAAACCAACGCTGATTGGTTGGTCGTTTGGCGAGCGGCTCCAAATATTCTCTAACTCAAGATGCCAGACTGATCTGGAGCTCGCCAGATCAGGACGGTCTCGCGAGGCTAGTGACTTTTGGTCTCGCTCGTGAAATATTTCATGTGCTTTGTTAATTTTATCATCCTGAAACGCACACATGCAACATTTGCTAAAGAACAAGATTAACTTTAACGTTTTATAAGATGTGTTATTTGGTGTCGGCCTTATTTGTGCGTCATGAAAACATGGATGTTGAGTTGATAATTGTCACCGTTCTGACTCATCGCC
Source organism: Perca fluviatilis (assembly GCF_010015445.1). Taxonomy (NCBI): domain Eukaryota; kingdom Metazoa; phylum Chordata; class Actinopteri; order Perciformes; family Percidae; genus Perca; species Perca fluviatilis. The sequence goes on along the minus strand of NC_053112.1, from coordinate 7,611,232 downwards.
TGCTTGTTTCGACAGCTGTCGCGGATGCCATCAGAACAAGCCTGGGGCCGAAAGGCATGGACAAAATGGTCAGTAAACAGATTCTGGGGCTTTCGGGCCACCTTCACCCAGCTCCTGGGTCGTACACGCGTTTTCTAAAGCCGGCGCCGTTTTGTTTCAGATCCAGGATGAGAAAGGTGACGTGACCATTACCAACGACGGCGCCACCATTCTGAAACAGATGCAGGTGCTCCACCCTGCCGCCAAAATGGTACGTTCCACCAGACACCCTTCTGATGGTGTTGGAGAATCCAACCATTTCCTTTTGCCCCTAGATAATTTGCAATAATTGGTATTTCAACATGAACTAATCTTAGTTGTTTCAAACCTGTGTGTGTGTGTGTGTGTGTGTGTGTGTGTGTGTGTGTGTGTGTGTGTGTGTGTGTGTCTGTCTGTGTCTGTGTGTGTGTCTCTCTGTGTGTGTGTCTCTCTCTGTGTGTGTGTGTCTCTCTCTGTGTGTGTGTGTCTCTCTCTCTCTCTGTGTGTGTGTCTCTCTGTGTGTGTGTCTCTCTCTGTGTGTGTGTCTCTCTCTGTGTGTGTGTCTCTCTGTGTGTGTGTCTCTCTCTGTGTGTGTGTCTCTCTGTGTGTGTGTCTCTCTGTGTGTGTGTGTCTCTCTCTGTGTGTGTGTGTGTCTCTCTCTGTGTGTGTGTGTCTCTCTCTGTGTGTGTGTCTCTGTGTGTGTGTGTCTCTCTCTGTGTGTGTGTCTCTCTGTCTGTGTCTCACTCACTCACTGTGTGTGTGTGTGTGTGTGTGTGTGTGTGTGTGTGTGTGTGTGTGTGTGTGTGTGTGTGTGTGTGTGTGTGTGTGTGTGTGTGTGTGTGTGTGTGTGTGTGTGTGTGTGTGTGTCAGCTGGTGGAACTAGCCAAAGCCCAGGACATTGAGGCTGGCGACGGCACCACCTCCGTGGTGGTGATTGCCGGAGCGCTGCTGGACGCCTGCTCCAAACTGCTGCAGAAAGGTGAGAGCTGCAGAGGACAGAAATGAGACTCCACATTAAAATAAAATTGTGCTTTTTTTCATGTTTGATTAGCGAAGAATGATCGAGGTTTGTCTTGCACATTTCAAGAGAATGAATTCTGTTTTTGAAAGTATCCACCTCTTTTCATGCACTGATTTAAAAAGTGGAAACACTGGAGGTGGAAAAGAGTGGAACTGTTAGCCTTTTGAAAATGAGAGGATGCAAATATAGGCCGCAGTGAGCAGATTTTTCAAGTTCAAATTCAGACAAAGGTCCTTTTTTGCCATGCTAACTTTGCAGTAATTAGAGAAGCACATCCCCACACTCCGTTTTTATTTGGGCTCCCATGGTAACAGGTTAGAGCGTGCACACTGCCTGCGTGACTCGCGCGGCTCGAGGCGCTGCTAGAAATAGGACAGACGCCTATTTTTCACACAAGCGTGTTGGAAGCATTTCCAGGCAAAATGGAATACAAAAATGTGTATATGTTACAAATACATTTAATAAATGACATTTTGATGTTTGAAAGTCTCTAGGTTTTGACATAAATGCAGATATATAAATGTAATTAAAAAAAAATAAAAATAACTGATTTTCAAATATTGTACCCGTCAATACAGAACAAAGTATTCTGGAGCCTAGGGCTGCTTGAGTATGGAAAAAAATATAATCACGATTATTTCAGTCAATATTGAAATCACGATAATTTAACACGATTACTCGTTGACTTCTGGAAAGATGTTTTAATTATTGAACAGTGGAAAAAGTTAAAGAAATCAACAGTAGAAAAACACATAAAACTATGAAATTTGCCTCCTTTTCCTATTTTAAACTATTTTTTCCTTCAGAACACGAGAGAAAATAAGAGTTTACTTTGCAAAACGTAATGATCGAAATAATTGTTTTTCTCGATTATTCTGTTTTTGTGATCGTTGGGAGCCGAAATCATAATCGCGATTAAATTTTGATTAATTGCACAGCCCTACTGGAGCCTATTTTGCCGTCAATACTGCCAACGTTGTCTTTGCTGTAATCAAATCGGTATATATTTATGTTTAACGTGAAGTATGCTGCTGCTTGAACAGCAAAAATGTCAGCCGCATTTTTTGGTGTGCGAAGACATAGAAAACGCCACGTAGCCGCCACGCAGGCAGTGTGCGGGAGCCCTAACTGAAGCTAATGGTTCAATGGGTTGTACTCGGTGGGGACACGAGAGGAAAAACTCGCTTGTCATTGGCATCAATAACTTTGATCAGCCAGTCATTAAAAAAAACAAAATTCAATAAAATACTAGAAAACTGAACAATTGCAATTTCACAGAGCTCAAATTGACAACTTTTACATTGCTCATACAAAGATAATTAAATTAAAATTGTATCGTATTAAAACGTCAGCAAATCCACACAATTTGTAGCTGAAACCAGAGAACAGTTGGCATATTTCGCTCGGTAAATGACTTGCAAAAACACATATTTGTTGAAAAACTTTCTGCAGATCGACTACTCTGCTGTTAAGTAGTTTCGGTACTAATGTTGACGCGTTGTCCCGCGGGTCAGGTATCCACCCCACCATCATCTCCGAGTCGTTCCAGAAGGCCGTGGAGAAAGGCGTGGAGGTGCTGACGGCCATGAGCCGGCCGGTGCAGCTGAGCGACCGCGAGACGCTGCTCAACAGCGCCACCACGTCGCTGTGCTCCAAGGTGGTGTCGCAGTACTCCAGCCTGCTGGCGCCCATGAGCGTGGACGCCGTCATGCGAGTCATCGACCCGGCCACCGCCACCGGCGTCGACCTGCAGGACATCAAAATCATCAAGAAGCTCGGGTGAGTGGCAGCGCTGGGATCCAGCTGGTACTGGAGCTGTAACGATCCCAGGGTACTCTGCGTTATTGAAGTAATTTGAGACTTTTATTTAAATTTTTGGAGCCACTCCTGCCTGCATTCAAAGATTTGATGTGGATTTCCCCTCCTTGTGTCTTGGCGTTGTGTTTTTTTAGAGGGACCATTGATGACTGTGAGCTGGTGGACGGCCTGGTGCTGACCCAGAGGATCTCCAACACCGGAGTGTCCCGTGTGGAGAAGGCCAAGATCGGCCTCATCCAGTTCTGCCTGTCCCCTCCCAAAACTGACGTGAGTCCTTTTTTTTTTTTTTTTTTTTTGAAAATAAATAATAATAATAATAAATCTCATCTCAGAGGAGAGATGACCACGTTTCTGTCTGCCTTTTTAATAGTATTTGATGTTGGAAATGTGTCTTTACTGTGGTCTTTATCTTTTTGCACAAAAGAGACAAGAAACATGTCGGCAAAATCACAATCAAAGTAATCTTCACTGCAATAAATTGAGTAGGGCTGGCTATCGCCACTGATTTCAAGGTCCTGATTCAAATACCTTTTCGCTCTAGGGAGATTTAAGATTTAAGTTACAGCACCAGTTTTGTTGGATATAAAAGAGCTTTTAAGAGAACATTGCTTTGAATTGAACAAGCAAGAAGCAACCCTCAATTTTTCAAACATTATTTTGACATAATTAAGATATTAAAGGAACAATTTCAGGGTTTTATTAATCAACGTCAGGTCAGTCAAACAAAGATTATTTTAACCCCGGTCCTACAATTGAGATTCAAACAATCATGCAAAATGATCACATCATCACAATACGCTTCCACTGAATGATGATACTGAATCGTCGTCATGTCCTACAGTTTGACCTTTGCAAAGCCCCGCGCCCCGCCACCAAATGTTTTACATATGTAGAGGAACTGACACTTAACTGCAACACAAACAAATATATTTATTCACCTATTCACACACAATGAGGCATATTTTCAGTTGTGATTGAACTGTATTTTTTTGAGGAACTATAGGGCACTTAACATCTACAACAGGTCTACACAATTAATTAGAACGGACCCACCGCGGTGATGTTTTTGGTGGAGCTGTTTGTTTAAAAGTCGACTCGGAAGAAAACGAACGTTTTGACGATAAACTACATCAGCACAACAGTATGTGGAGTTAAACTGGACGGGCCCGATAACCTCTGAATAGTTCAACTTGTTAAATTGCAATGTGAGCGGCAGCCAATGGGGGGGGTGCATTATTTCGGCAGGATCATTTAAAAGGCAACCGCGACTGCATTGTGCGTCGGCCCTATTTCTGATACCGTGGCGGCAGAAATTTTGCCATGGCGAGCCGCCACTACAAAATCAACAAAGAGGAAACACTGGATTATAGCATAAAGTTCTCTTGGCACACTTTTCAATGGGGCTGGGCGATAGGGAGAAAATCAAATATGATATTTTTGACCAAATACCTCTATCGATACCGCAACGATATTGTAGTGTTGACTATTGGTGCTTTCACAAAATATTTACACAATGAGATTTTTGATAAATGATCATCAGTAGTGTGGACATAATGACTAAGTGGGTAAAGGTGAATAATAGAACAGCTAGAACAGTCTGGTAAGTTCAGAAAATAGACATCACTTTACTGTAATACAGCCTTTAAAACCAGGAAAAGACACTTATACCATATCACGATATCCAAAATCTAAGACGATACCTAGTCTCATATCACGATATCGATATAATATATCGATATATTTCCCAGCTCTACTTTTCAAAACACTGCTGTTCTGGATTAATTTCCAAAAAGTGTCATGTTCCCATCAATTAAAGCTATCTCAAAAAATATTACTTGTTTTAAAGCATTCCCGGTTTTTAACTTCTCTCTTCTAGCAGCTGACCAATCCCTGTCGTGGTTCTGTTTCTCTCCTGACTGTGTGTCTGTGTGTGTCTGTGTGTGTCTGTGTGTGTCTGTGTGTGTGTGTTCGGCGTGCAGATGGACAACCAGATCGTGGTGTCGGACTACGCCCAGATGGACCGCGTGCTGCGCGAGGAGCGCGCTTACATCCTCAACATGGTGAAACAGATCAAGAAGGCCGGCTGCAACGTGCTGCTCATCCAGAAGTCCATCCTCAGGTACGCAAACGGGACGAACACCAGAGCGGATACTGGCGTCCGTTCCGTCTCGCACTCTGGATATGGAGCGTAAACATGTTTCACACTAACGACAAACTGTCCTTTTTGACAGGGACGCTTTGAGCGACCTCGCCCTGCACTTCCTCAACAAAATGAAGATCATGGTGGTGAAGGAGATCGAGAGGGAGGACATTGAGTTCATCTGCAAGGTGAGCGTCATGGAAATATTCACAGCTGTAAATGTCAAGACCCTTCCATCTAGGGCTGTGCTCGATTGAAGAAATTCTCAGTCGACTAACACTCATTCAATTGTATCGATTAGTTGATTTATCGACAGATCTGTAAATCTGAGTTTCTCCGCAAAGAGTCATGCAAAAGCACCACTTTAATTCTTGTGTTTACCAGAGATGTGCTCGTACGTTTCTTGGAAATACTGACAATAATGACTAATGGACTACAGAGATCTAAGTTTACTAAGACCAAAACGACCGATTAGTCGACTAAGAGGGAGCAGCCCTACTTCTGTCACTCTCTAAAGTACTGATATTTCTTTTTATTTTGGTATTAAGAGTAGATATTTGTCATGTTAGTTTGGCTTGTAGATGAGAACCCAAGTAGTTTGGCTTTGGTAAAATGTATAATGGCTTCCAAGTTGGCCAAGGACTTCATAGTGGACTCTGCTAATTGTTATTTGCTTGTAAATTTATTAAAAACGTTATTAGCCAGGTGGACATGTAAACTCGTGAGTAAACAATTGACTTTAGATGACCTCGTCGGTGTCTTCATTTATATTTGGTTCTGTTTGACTCTGTTACGACCGGCTCACAGGCCCCAACAAAAGAGGGAGATGCACAGTAACGTAGCAATGATAAAGGGACATTTATTAAATAATGATGCAAACAAGAGCAAGATGAGGTGTGATTGTGAGTATCAGTGATGAATGAGGGTGTGTGGATGTAGTGGAGAATGTGAGGTGTGTGTTGTCAGTAGTTAACGAAGGGAAAAAGGAAACGAGAGACATCATGCTGGTGCGCGGTCGGGGGGGAATGCGGCCACCTGGTCTCGGGGCAGGTGGGGTTAAATAGCCTGGGGGGGACCGGCCAGGTGATCAGTCATCTCATTATCGCCTCCGCTACACCTGCACGTTGACAAGACAAACCACAGTACACATACATGTCACAGACTCCTACGTGGAACAATAATAGGCGACTAGGACATTTCTCTTTTTACAAATAAACTCATTGTATGACAAAAACAACTTCTCCCCTCCAGACTCTAGGCACCAAGCCCATCGCCCACATCGACCACTTCACTGCAGAGATACTCGGCACGGCCGAGCTGGCGGAGGAGGTCAGCCTGGACGGCTCCGGCAAGCTGGTCAAGGTACGCAACGGGCCCAGTCTTTGCACTCAGATCTGGGACGATCCGTGGCTATTTTTAGGGCCGTTTTCAGATCGGTAACACTTTGTACGTGTTGAGAAGCTGAATGTTCTGTGGACACTGTGGCGTTAATGCCTCCCGGTAAATGTTTGGCGTTGCTCCTCTGCAGATCACCGGCTGCACCAGCCCCGGGAAGACGGTGAGCATCGTGGTTCGCGGCTCCAACAAGCTGGTGATCGAGGAGGCAGAGCGCTCTATCCACGATGCGCTGTGTGTTATCCGCTGCCTGGTCAAGCAAAGGTCGGTCATTTATGCACAGTGAATTTCACACAAAAATAACATTCCTCACTGCTTATTCTGAGATCAAATCCAAACGCATTCAAGAGTTCAGGCCCAGATTCCCTCCTACAAAGGCGCTCTTGCATTTGTCCATCCTGCAGGAGCGTAAGAAACGGAGGAACAGTAATGTTGAAAGCTCCCCTTTTTTTAATTCGGTCCTGGTTGTCTCGGCAACTTGGCCGGGGAGCTCTCACACATATATTACATATCCAAGGGAAATTATTTTAACGTTTTTTCCCAGAACATTAAATGTACAGAAAATCCACAAATCACTCGGGGAAATGAATCTGTCAACTTCTTTTAAGACTATTTCCATTTTTCTTATCAGTAATAACATTATTAAGGATTCATTTATAAGATTTGGTAACAAAGTGACATCTCTTAAAAGTCTGATGGGTCAAGAAACGACAAACGAACCTCCCAGGTTAGTCCAACTTATTTGAAAGACGAACTGTAAAATGATTATCCAAAACTGTCCGTTTTTAAACCTACTCCCTTCCTGCTTCGACTTTGACCCACTGTACACAATTAGGGATGCACCGATGAAATGTTGGGCCCATACCGATGTTTAAAATGACATTTTAGCCAATATCAATGTTTTGTTAAACCTTTGCTGACGGGGAGACAGAGAAAAAGTAAAAGACTGTCGTCCCAGCGCAACAAATCGACATTAACGTCACATAGAGGCGAATATCGGCCGATACCGATGTTCTGCTGATAAATCGGTGCATCCCTATACTCAATGAGAACACACTTTTCTTGTGCTTTGGGGGGATGGATACGTTTCGGGTCAGTTTTAGTGTTTACAACCTGTGTGACCATCTGACTGCTCGTGTTTCTTGACTCATCGGACTTTGTAGCGACGTCACAACGTTCCCAGGTTTAGCAATTAGCCGACTTTCCTTTTGCGTACACGATGTTGACAATATTGTGTAATTATTGATGCGTCTTCGATAACCTTTCTTCCTTCTCCTACCTCCTCCTCCCCTCAGGGCTCTGATAGCTGGTGGCGGCGCTCCAGAGATCGAGCTGGCCGTGCGTCTGGCGGAGTACTCGCGCACTCTGGCCGGCATGGAGGCCTACTGCGTGCGGGCGTACGCCGACGCCCTCGAGGTGATCCCCTCGACGCTGGCTGAGAACGCCGGCCTGAACCCCATCTCCACGGTGACGGAGCTCCGCAACAGGCACGCTCAGGGAGACAAGATGGCCGGCATCAACGTCCGCAAGGTCTGCCCTCCTCCTCCGCTTTCATTACATGGTGGCGTTCATGAAGTAACGTGAACGAGTGAAGACGGAACAGAATAGGGCTGCGCAATATGAGGAAAATATGCGATAACGTCGTTGAATATCGCGATAACGATATTACTTGCGATAAATAAAATGGATATTAAAGTGTTCAGTTCTGCTCTTTTCAGTATCCTGCTAAAATACAACAAACTGCTCATTGAATTTAAAACAAACGAAAGTAAATAATTTCCGGGTTAACAAATTAAAACTTGGAATTGAATATAAAAGGCCCCAATAATTAAAGTGCAGTTCTCTAACTAATACAAAAATTCTCTGTGCCTTTCATGTTATGTCGCAGCCTTTCGCGATGTGTTTATTGCTGGTTTATAATAATAATAAGAAAGCCATGTTGAATTGCATATCACATTCAATAGTGATATAGAAATAATAAATAATAAAACTAAATTGATCTTTTCCAAAGGTAAATTACTTGTGATGATTCTGCAGCATTAAGACTCTCCACCACACACTTCCCAATAGGCTGTTCATCCTCCTTTGTCATTAATGTTTTCCTTTATTGTATCAAGACTAATGTGACTGGCTGTTTTTTTTTTTTTTTTTTTTTATTCATCTTGAAGAAACCTGTGAGAAAAGAGAGAAATCAGATAAAAACACAAACTGATAAATCAATCCGATTCCACGAGTCCGAGAAAGAGCAGGCAGAAGCAAAATCCCTATGTGGTCCTACCACTACTTTACAATTATCATATTATTACAGAGAAACAAATGGATATGTATATCTAAAAATACAGGTCATGTAACCACAACATAACTGGTGAACTGTGTGTGTGTGACAGGGAGGAATCTCCAACATCCTGGAGGAGCTGGTGGTGCAGCCTCTACTGGTCTCCATCAGTGCTCTGACCCTTTCCACAGAGACGGTTCGCAGCATCCTCAAGATCGACGACGTGGTAAGACTCGTAACATCTGAAACTTTTGGATTAAATTACATTTTAAAATGGATTTATTTTAAGCCAGCTGCTCTGAGTCTATATTCACGATTTTGCTGAGTCGGAGGTCATTGTTAAGTCTGTTTTTGTCTCGTTAACAGGTGAACACCCGATAAATTGAGTCTGTCCCGTGAGTTCTGTCCACTAAGCCTGCTCGTACTGCGAGGGATCAGAGGACTCTGTCAACGTCGGTCTGTTCAGATTTCCGCTGTAGTTGTTACGTTGCATAATTTAATAAAAAGGCTTCTTTTTTTTTGTTGACACTCCAGCTGTTGCCTGTGTGATTCTTTTGCCCCGATTTTGATGGTCCTAATGCTCTTTCAGAGGATTTTAAAGACCTAAAATTTACTGCATTTTGAAGTTTTTGGATCTACGCAGAATGTGCTTTCCTCTTTTCCATATGGCTTTATGTTTTCTGTTTAGTGAAAACATTATTCCTTGTGTTTATTCAGACAGCTTTCAGGCCATTTACTCAAAATTGTTGTATATTGATGAAATCAAGAATTCTTGGCAAATGTCTGAGTAGCAAACCTAAACACGAATGGCCCACAAGAAAATAAAAGCATTTTTTTTAAAAGAAAAAAACAAATAGACAAAGTACACAACATGGGACGGATCAAATATGCATCAGCATTTGAATTTAACTATGTAATTATGAAGTTTTCTTAAGTTGTCTCCAGTGGAAGGCAGAAGAAAACCACTTTATCGATATATTGGCTAGCTGTGCTTTTATTTTGAATGAAACCCACAGCTTTTCGTTTCCTGTTACACTCCGTCATTTCCTTAACAACCAAGCGGCTCCGTTGCTAAGGAGAACACCTGCTGCCTGTTTACCGACGCTTCAGCACCAGCGACTACTGACCTTTTAGGCCTAGTTATCCCAAAAGTACCGGATTTTTGTAACACGTATTTTGTATTTTTAACAACTGAAACGGCACCGCCATGGCGAACGCCCACCGGACAAACGTTATGGTCACGTCGTGTTTGAAAACGCCGGTTGACCCGCACACCAAAGCGCCGTTAGCGTCTTACGAGCGGGAGAGAGTGCTGCCGTGCTCGGCTACAAGTCTCATGGACAACCGGGACTACGAGAAGGAGGTAACGTTAAAGACCATACAAACCGCATTACTCCGTATTAACCAGTGGTGTAGTCTAGCGACGTTATACGCAGGTATACCCACTAAGGTAACATTTTGGCCTATATATTATATGTATATGTGTGTGTGTGTGTGTGTGTGTGTGTGTACAGTACACCCAGTACAATACATTAGACTAGCTACACCACCGGTATTAACCCTGATTAACTTCGGTACTTGTACTTCCATCTTATGCTACTTTATACTTCTATTCGACTCCAATAGCTACATTTCAGAGGGAAATGTAGACTACTTTTTAAATTTACAAACATGATATGCTTACATAATATTTTTTTGTTTTTATTTAGACCACACTTTGCACTAACTGTACTCTGACTCTTTACTACATCTCAGCATTTATACAATATGTCTATTCTTGCATATTGTATTATTACTGATCTACCTCACTACCTAGACTATTGTCTCTTCTCTACATTCAGCATTTATTTAGACTGATTATTGCTTACTGTGTTATTACTGATCCACATCACTTAGTAGACCGCAACTTGCACTAACTGTATTTTGACTCTTCACTACACCTCAGCATTGGTCTAGACTGTCTATTCATATACATTGTGTTCAGGGTTCAAAATTAGCACCATTTATTAGCCAAATGCTGGTAAAATATGCAATTGGCTGGTAGATTTGCTTCCCTCGCCAGCCAAAAAAAACAATGGTAATCTAGTAAAGTGGCAAATATGAACATTCACTAGCCATTTGGCTGGTGGACGAAAAAAGTTAATTTTGAGCCCTGATTGTGTTACAACTGATCTACTTCACTAACTAGGCCTCTAGACTAACTGTTTATTAACGCTTTACACCATCTCAGCAGTGATACAGACTCTGTTCATGTATATTGCACATCCATCGATTTACTTACACCTCACTACGTGCAGGCATTTGTAATGCCCACTTATTCCGCACTTTATGTAGCATATTGTATTCTGTGTTATTGTGCTGTATTGAATGTGAAACTATTTGTCCTCGCTGCAAATGAGAACCTGTTCTCAACCGCCTACCTGGTTAAATAAAGGTTAAATCAAAATAAAACTATAATTTACAAACCTGATTTGCTTACATAATATGATACAGTAACGTTACTACTAGCTACTTATCTACACAAAAGTATACAAAGTATCTAAAATTGGCTTCACATTGACAAAGTACTACATTAAAATGGTCTTATTCAGTAGTGATAAAACAATATATTCTATAAATATATATAGCTAACTTTGAAAGGAGCCATTCTGCATAATGAGTACTTTTGTTACTTTAAAGTACATTTAACTGATAATGCTGTTGTGCTTTTTCTTAACATTTTGATTTTTATTATAGGCCTGCTTGTAATAAAGTATTTATAGGCTACGGTAATTCTACTTTTACTTTAGTACTTCTTCCACCACAGGTATTAATTGTGGGGTGAGGAAGTACTTTTACTTTTGATACTTTAGGTACATTTAGTTAATAATACTGATGTACTTTTTCTAAGCCTAAGTAACATTTTGAATTCAGGACTTTAACTTCTAACTAAGTAATTTTAGACTATGGTATTCCTATTTTTACCTAAGTACAGGGTCTGAGTAACGTTTAGTTTAAAACACCTTCAAAATAAAATGGCTCCTTTTACTGATTACTACTACATATTAGTCCCAACTAAGCTAGGTCTAACTCAAAGTCTGGTGACTTAAAGTGCTCATTTTATGCTTTTTGGCTTTCCCCCTTTCCTTTATTGTGTTATATATCTTTTTTTGTGCATGTTATAGGTTTACAAAGTGAAAAAGCCCAAAGTCCCCCCCAAAGGGACTTACCATCTCCAACAGAAAACACTGTTCACCAACTGCTCCAAACAGCTCTATTGTAGTCCAGCCTTTACTTCAGAGACAGACGCGTGGTCACTTTGTAACACACGTTATAATGCGCCTAGCTGCTAGCATGGCACGCCCTCATACTCTGCTTCTGACTGGCTAGTAGTCCTTACCTAGGTACTGTCAGGGCACGCCCTCATACTCTGCTTCTGACTGGCTAGTAGTCCTTACCTAGGTACTGTCAGGGCACGCCCTCATACTCTGCTTCTGACTGGCTAGTAGTCCTTACCTAGGTACTGTCAGAGCACGCCCTCATACTCTGCTTCTGACTGGCTAGTAAGGGTGACGAGATTTCTCGTCGAGGTGAAAAGAGTGAAAGAGTGACAGACAAGACGAACACAATATGTAAACATTGTAAGAAAGAATCGTCCCTACTACCCTGCACGCACGCGCGTCGCGCGGTGCAGTAGTTAGTAGAGAGCTGTGGTGGTGCTGTAAGTGTTTTTGCATAGTGCTCGTGTTGCGTGGGCGGTATACGGCATTTTTTCTTACAATGTTTACATATTGTGTTTGTCTGCTGTTGTCACTCTTTCGCCGTTTATTATTTCCGCAGGAAAACCAAAATGTTGCCACACAAATGATTTAAAAGTGGCAGGGGGATTTTCAATAGTAATTCCACGCTCCATCACGCTGACATCACATCGCCTCACGAGACAACTTTTCACCGCGACGAGAAATCTCGTCCCGTTCTCATGAACCCAATCTCTCGTGATGTGTTTCGTCTCGGAGTAAGCGTCTCGTCACACCCCTAGCTTGTAACCTTGGTTCTCTGAGTAAAGACTATTTTTCCCAGTCATATTTCTTAACTGAAGTTTTCTTTAAATTAGTGTTAAAATCGCGTCTCGCGCTCGCGGGCCGCCCCCAATCCTGGTGTCGTCGTGTTGTGAGTGGCGAAGTGTCTCGTCCACACCCTACTGGCTAGTAGTCCTTACCTAGGTACTGTCAGGGCACGCCCTCATACTCTGCTTCTGACTGGCTAGTAGTCCTTACCTAGGTACTGTCAGGCGCGCGCGCATACTCTGCTTCTGACTGGCTAGTAGTCCTTACCTAGGTACTGTCGGACGCGCACGCTACTCTGCTTCTGACTGGCTAGTAGTCCTTACCTAGGTACTGTCAGGGCACGCCCGCATACTCTGCTTCTGACTGGCTAGTAGTCCTTACCTAGGTACTGTCAGGGCACGCCCTCATACTCTGCTTCTGACTGGCTAGTAGTCCTTACCTAGGTACTGTCAGGGCACGCCCTCATACTCTGCTTCTGACTGGCTAGTAGTCCTTACCTAGGTACTGTCAGGGCACGCCCGCATACTCTGCTTCTGACTGGCTAGTAGTCCTTACCTAGCTACTGAGCATGTGCGACTCCCAACAAATATGGAACAGAAGTGAGATGTCTCACTCTGTAGCTAAAACAGAGAGCTCAACACACAGGGTGAAAAGAGGAGCTGCAGCAATGTGAAGTACAACAACAAAAATATGGTGTTTTTTGAAAAATTAAACCATGTAAACCTATTCTGGTACAACCTCTAAATACAATTATGAACCTGAAAATGAGCATAAAATGAGCACTTTAAAATACCAGTTGTTGGAAGTGCCAAATGAAATGAACGTAATTAAATCGGTCTTCTAAAACAACAGCCAGTGAGATTTAAACATTGGCCTTGGGAAGTTTGAATTATGTCAAAAAAACAAACATTTTAAGCTCTGCAACGTAGACAAAAGATTTGGGACAAAACTAGAATAATCCTCCCAAACGCCACAGAAGAAGTACTAAAGTAATTTACATCTAATGTAACCCTGGTGTTGTGTTGTCTTCCTTCCGGGTCTAAATTGAAAATTAACTATTTTTGTCGCTTTTTTTCAAAAGTTTTTGTCACTTTTTAAATGCCTTTGACGCTTTTTTGTCACTTTTTTAAATTCATGGTCAATAAACCTAGTTTAAATGACATTATACCTGTTTTGGAGTTTAAAAAAAAGCAGAAATTATGGATTATTTTGCATAATCGTTGAGATCAGAGGATGTCGAGTGAATCACAGACTCGTATCTGTCAAAGTTTAGTCAGGAGGCTGTTTTGAAACCATTGAAACTTGTTTTTCAAATGCTATAAAATTGAAAATCTAGCTCACCCAGTAGGAGCGTGCGCCCCATGTAGGCTGAGTCCTTTGCAGCGGCCCGGGTTCGAATCCGACCTGCGGACCTTTGCTGCGTGTCATCCCCTCTCTCTCTCTCCCTCCCTCCCCCCTTTCCTGTCTATCCACTGTCGATTAAAGGGAAAAGCCCCCAAAAATTAAGAGCAAAATTAAGAATAGCAAACAAGAAAATAAAAGCAACAGTTCAACAGCGCAGGGGCTAACGGACCCACGTTTGTATCTCGTAAGTTACCCCACTAATAATGCCCGAAATGATACCAAACATCTACAAGTAGTACAAATAGGTTATGCACTCATAAAACGATGGATTGGAAAGTTTGTAAGTACACCAGAAGTTTATGTAAATAACACTTGCCTGCTGGCTTCTGCTCTCTGCTGTTGTTGTTGCTGTGAGACGAGTGCTTAGGGACAGTCTACAAATTACAACACCGAAAAGAGATGCAACAAAAATATTTATTAATTTAACTTTTTTTTTTTAAGTAAGTGCTGTAGAATAACTAGCAGGAGACACGTAATAATTGAGGTAAGTTTGGAGACATTACATTATTTAATCATTGAGTTAATAAATATTTTTGTTGTAACTCTTTTTGGTGTAGTTATTTGTAGACGGCCCTAAGCACTCATCTAACTGCAGGTAGCAGCAGCAGCAGCAGCAGAGAGCAGGCAAGTGTTCATAAACTTCTGGTGTACTTACAAACTTTCCAATCCATCGTTTTATGAGTGCATAACCTATTTGTACTACTTGTAGACCTTTGGTATCATTTCGGGCATTATTAGTGGGGTAACTTACAAGATACAAACGTGGGTCCATTAGCCTCTGCGCTAAGCTATTCAGCTGATAATGCTACTCTGCGCTAACTCTCCCAATGTTAGACCCAGGTGAAAAAAGCTTCTGGGGGGGTGTTTGGCTCGAGGTCATGGTGCAAAGGACCCTAGGGTGAATTACTCCGAACCATCACTTTAAGAGAGAAATAGGCCGTGCAGTTGCTGAATCTGTCTTCATTTCAGATCGACAAAGGTCAGTTTGAAAGATTTTCGTCAGATTCTGAGAGGCGTTAATCACGCTCATCCCGCTCGTCATTTCCGTGTTAGCGCTCCACCAATCAGAGTGGCTATTGAGCCCGACTGCCCGCCTTCCGATT
This sequence comes from Perca fluviatilis, assembly GCF_010015445.1. Lineage (NCBI taxonomy): Eukaryota > Metazoa > Chordata > Actinopteri > Perciformes > Percidae > Perca > Perca fluviatilis. The sequence continues at coordinate 7,596,012 of NC_053112.1, read as the reverse complement.
CAACAAGTCAAATCTGCCAAAATGAAGGCCGACAGCTCCTCCGACTGACGACGGCACGGGACACACCGAACAGACTCGTGTCAGCGATCTCGCCAGACTGTCACACGGCCGATTATCGGGTTGGTGCGTCGGCGCCTTAACAATTTTTTGTTTCATATACTGTAAATGTTTCATTTACCGAAAAAAAAAAATGCTTTCTTGTATTTATTCTAACAGCTTTTAGGTCATTCACCTCAAGTTGTAATTCTTTTAACAATGAATTCACAGACAAGACATAATATATATTTACATAATAACTGGCATTACAGATCCTTGGCAGACGTCTGAATAGCAAGAGTAATCATCAACCAAGAGCAAATGATACTGATTTTGGATTTAACGTGTTTTCCCTCCCTTCCAAAAAATACAATCCTGACTTTATAGAGTTGAAATGTTTGAATGTTTTCCAGTGAACTTTTGATTTGAAAGAGATCTCGTCCAGTTAACAGGCTGTTGACAGTTTCAGGTCAGTCCATGTGATGGAAAGGATTTGACCTGCATAACGTGTTGTTGGGCCTGACTATTTTTGGACTTCCGTCTTGACTACCAGACGTCACGTCATTTAGTTTATAATCCCCAAACTCTTAATTATCATTTGGACAACAACACAGCTCCTCCTCCTCCTCCTCCTCCTCCTCCTCTTCCTCCCATGTATTATCCTGCAGCAGTTGTCCCAGTTCAGGGAAGACAAACACGCTAATGATATTGTGAGAATCAAAAGAGAAGGACACCTGATGCAGGATGAGTGTGTGTCAGTTGAGCTCTTTTCCCGGTAAGCTGCCCTTTAGTGCATCCACCATATGGCCCGCGTCTCTGCCGGTAATAGGCTTATCGGTCCTGGAGGGGCCACCGAGCAGCGCCGCTCTGCTCCAGAACACCTGCTGGTTGTAAACAAAACGCCCTGCAGTTAGCATAAAATACAATAAAATGGCAGCTTCCAAAAAGAAAAGATATTACTTTCAGGCTACATTTTCAAATCATGTTACATAAATCATATAATGTGTAATGTATAATGCGTCGAATCAAAACACAAAACCCACTGAGGCCTCCCTCGCCAAAAGTTGCTTAAGATTTAAATGATTGGCAAATGAGATTTGCGTGACTTTTGGCCTTTTCAGCTGGAGTATGAGGACTCGGGCTCTGATTTCTGTGACGAGGACTATTTGGGGAAGGGCGGTCCTCTCATGATGACCGACTTCAGAGCGGCAGGAGACCGCCTCGACCTGAGCGAAATCTTCTTCTCCAACGAGGAGTACTACAGCAAGCTGGAGGAGCTGAAGAAGGCGCACCTGCGCACCATGGCTGAGCTGGAGAGCATGTATCGGAGGAAGCTGCAGCTCCGGGCCATGGAGCCTCTGGACATGACGATGCTGGAGACAGGAAGGCACAGGTGGGTGGCTTCTGGTCAAGATTATCTTAAGAGGAACTTCAAGATGGATTCTGTTGTGTTTCCCAGGTCTTATTTTATGACCTGAACACAGATCTTTTTTTTTTTACAACTGCCCTAAATAGACAACAAAAAAGAGCAGTGATGCAAATGTGAATCCGTAAAGGGGGTGTTGTATCAATAATTCATAGCACACCAGATTAATCAGACTCTAAATCAGAAAATGAATGAATTAAATAAATAAGCAATTTGAATACATCACTTTGGACTCTCTTTTATTTAATTAATTGAGAAAATAATTGAGAGATTAATAGATATAGAAAATAGTCGTTAGATGCAACTATGAGTGCAATTTATTGCCTTTGAGATGATTTAAAGGTCCGATGACATGAAAATTTCACTTTATGAGGTTTTTTAACATTAATATGAGTTCCCCCAGCCTGCCTATGGTCCCCCAGTGGCTAGAAATGGTGATAGGTGTAAACCCAGCCCTGGGTATCCTGCTCTGCCTTTGAGAAAATGAAAGCTCAGATGGACCAATCAGGAATCTTCTCCTTATGAGGTCATAAGGAGCAAGGTTACCTCCCCTTTCTCTGATTTGCCTGCCCAGAGAATTTGGCCCCCCCATGAGAGAGAGAGAGACATCATGGCTTTCAAACGAGCAAAGTGGCAGTTGGTCAAGGCCACACCCCCACCCTCCACCTTGCCCCCCCCCTCTCTCCTCCTCAATAGCTACAGGCACAGAAATGGCGCATCCTAAGGAAAGCTCATTGTGGGACTGGCTCTAGTGGCTGTAATTCTGCACCAAGGCTGAATTTCGGGAAAGAGACTTCAGATACAGTATTAGGGGACCACTAAGGTCTATATAAAAGAGACTTCAGATACAGTATTAGTGGACCACTAAGGTCTATATAAAAGAGACTTCAGATACAGTATTAGGGGACCACTAAGGTCTATATAAAAGAGACTTCAGATACAGTATTAGGGGACCACTAAGGCCTATATAAAAGAGACTTCAGATACAGTATTAGGGGACCACTAAGGTCTATATAAAAAGAGACTTCAGATACAGTATTAGGGGACCACTAAGGCCTATATAAAAGAGACTTCAGATACAGTATTAGGGGACCACTAAGGCCTATATAAAAGAGACTTCAGATACAGTATTAGGGGACCACTAAGGCCTATATAAAAGAGACTTCAGATACAGTATTAGGGGACCACTAAGGTCTATATAAAAGAGACTTCAGATACAGTATTAGGGGACCACTAAGGTCCAAATAAAAGCATCCAAAGAGCAGCATGTCATGGGACCTTTAAGAAATGTCAGCTCAAATTGCATTAAAGATAGCAACTTTTCCCCCCACAGTTTACTTAATTGTGATGTGGTGAGTTTGAGTGACAGGGATTCATTTTCTGAGTATTAGGTGCTATGTAGGGCTGAACGATTTTTGAAAATAATCTAATTGCGATTTATTTAAAAAATATTGCGATTTTGATTCGATATGTGATTATTTTTTAAGCTCTTTGTCTTCTGTATTAGTCAACAAAAACTAGCAATAAATCATTGTATAGTATGAACTTCACAAGATTAGATAGATTAAACAAGCTGTTCTTTCCTGGAGGCCAGGCCTGTATGTGATGGGTGAAATAGTGCGTGGAATTTATATGAATGACCTCTTTTATTTAACTACTTCAATCCCAGTAGTATATTGAGCACTGACCAAGCCTGGTGGAAACATTCATATGAAAGTCAGAAATAAATCACACTAAAGTGCAGATTGCAGAAATATAAAAACAAATGTGGCTTTACAACACTTAGTAGTATTTAGATTATTTAATTATTATTTACATAGACATATGTAAACATGTGGATTGCATTTTTTAAACACTGTCTTTGAACTTTACTAGACAGTTAAATAAGTAAAATATATACATCGGTGTATTTTCTTTAACAGCGCACAGAGAGGAGCTGCCTCCAGCCCCCTCCCTTCCGTGAAGTTGCGTCGTGCATGGACAGCGTCAACAACGCTGCACTAGCTCAGAGAGGCTATCGTTACGTTAGTAGTAGCATGCTGGTGTTGCCGTGGGATTAGCTAACTGTACTAATAAAACCGTTGAAACACCGTGGCCACGCTGCTGTGACAGCTCCCCGAACGTCATTTATCAGAGTCTGGTTGTTACCCCTCTCCGCGGCAGTCTCCTCCGCTCCATATCTTTATAATGGAGCTAACCGGAGCTAACCGCTAATCAGAGCTAATTGTTGCTAACCGAGCCTTCAGTTCTGCGTGCCTGTATTCATTAACTGCATGTGTGTACTGGAGCCCGAATAAAACCCTTACAAGTTTTAAACTACAACTCAGAGTTGTTTGAATGACAGAAATCTGCTCAAGGTACGGCGTACCGTTAGCGTGCTAAGTTGATGCTTTCTCTGCGGACTACGGAGTGCGGACTGATTTGCTCTCGTGAGTCACGTGACCAAATCGCAGCCTTTGCGATTAGGAAATCGCGTTTTAACATATCGCGATATTATCGCAAATGCAATTAATCGTTCAGCCCTAGTGCTATGTCATATTAACAGTCATTGATTTATTTTCTCTGTTAGACTACCGTGGTCGAACAGCAGCCCAGCGGCTTCACGCCGTTTGAGGAAGTCGCACTCCGCTGTTGAACTCAGGAGGTGCTCAGACTCTTCAGACGAAGACGAAGCTGCCTGTAACAATGGGGAGAAAGGCCTGCCTTTCTGTCCTGAAGAACACATCAAGAACATGTGGCAGGACTTTAAGGTCTCCCTTCACAACCCCCACCTGTCGTCCTCCTCGATGCACAGCCTGCCGACCGACCAGCGGAGACCGCGAAAGGGAAAAGGGAAGAGGAGACAGGGGCAAAAAGACGGAGAGCACTGGAAACACAGAATGACCGTCCCGAAACCTTTCCAGATGATGCTGCGCGAGTCCGATAGGCAAAGGAGCGGCATGAAGACGCGCTCAGAGATCGAGCAGGAGAACGCAGAGCTGCGAAAGCAGCTGGAAGAACTGAAAGAGTGTCAGAAGAAGTTCCGCGCCAACCCCGCGCCGGCCCACGTCCACCTCCCGCTTTACGAGGAGCTGCAGGAGCGCGGCGAGAGACGACGGCGGATGAAAGAACGAGAAGATCCGCATCCTCAAACCGTCCAGAAGCCCTTCAGCTTCCTGGAGAGGGAGCGCAAAAAGAAGGAGCAGAAACAGCTGCATCAGCCACAGCCGTCCGACCAAGAGAAAGTCAAACCCTTCAAGGCCAAGCCCGTGCCCAAGGCAGTGTACGCCGCGGCGTCCGGCGAACAGATGAAGGAGGAGCAGCTCTATCGGTCCATCAAGATCCAGATGAGAGCTCAGGAGATGCTCCACAGCGCCTCGATGCCTCCCAGCATGCTGGAACGACGGCTCAGCGACCGCAAGAAGACCAAAGACGGCGCCGGCGCCGCCGCGGCCGCGGGGGACGACAGCTTCTCCCACAGGCCCCACATTAACAAGGAGGTGCCCGACTTCGACGCCAGTTATCGACGCTTCCAGAAACACCTGGAGAAACAGAAAGAGGTGAAGCCCACAACGGCGTGCGAACCCTTCGAGCTGAGGACGTCACAGATCACGTCGCACCGCGAACGCATCCTGGCCGACATCGAGAAGGAGCAGAGCAGCCCTCGGATGAGCCGCTGGCCGTACATCAGCCCGGCCGGGACGCCTCGTACGCCAAACTCGAGTCAGTGTTCGTCCCTCTCCGGCAGCCTGGAGTTTCTGCCCACCAAAGTCACGGACGCCACCAAAAAGAGGCACGAGGCCGTGAGGTACCATTTCAGGACTCTAGAGGCTTCCACCATTTTAGTTGACGTAGAGCCATCCTCAGAACAGAAAAGAACAGTTGCCTTCTGTGTTTGAAATCCCTGCAGGCTGATTATATTTGTGGAACTCCATTTCCCAACATCCCCCCTGCTGTGTGCTCACAACCCCCACACCCGCTCCCCGTAGCTGATTTGTTGCACCCGTATCCTCTTCCCGAAGTTCCCATCCCATCCGAACCTTCGTGCATCGGTGACCAGATTGTCTCCCTGAGTAGAAAGGTGCTGGAGCAGAGGAGGAAGGCCGAGGAGGAGGAGGAGCGCTGGAGGGAGAAGCAGAAGCAGCGGGAGAAGAAGCTGCAGGGGGTGGTGGTGAAACGTGCCCAGGCCAACGACCCCCACCTGGCTCTCTCACAGACGCACCCGACCAAACTCAAAGAATTCAGGTAAATAAACCCTAATAAATTCAAAAATTTCACAATCAAAATGTCAGGCCTTAAAAAGTCTTACATTTGCTTAAAGGTGCCGTAGGTCGGATTGTGAAGATCCAGGACTTAGCCAAAACATTTGAACATCAACAACTTCTCAGTCCCTCCCCCCCCTTTCTGCCAAAGCCCGAAACGGTCTCCTAAGCCCCTCCCCCCACAAGGGAGAATGAATGCGTGTACATGAGCAGTGATTGACACGCAGTTAGACACCCCCCTGGCCCTGATTGGTGCATCTGAACAGTTAGACACCCCCCATGGCCCTGATTGGTGCATCTGAACAGGGAGCTGTGGATTTTTGCAAATCACACTACAGGCTGTAGGTGGAGCCAGAGGAGCTGGATTTATTTTTTTAAATGACCTGCTTCATGTAGTTCTACTGGAACATAGGGTCAGTTTCAGCAAATATGACAGAAAGTTAGTTTTATTAGTCTTACCTACTGCACCTTTAAGTATTGTGTTCTAGGTCTTAAATCATTTTGAACAGGTCTTAATTTTCTTACGTCCATGCAACGCTACCTCTAATGCTCCCGCAGCGCTTTATAATGTTTGTTTTTAATTCTGTGGTGTTGTAGTACTTTCTGTCGCTTGTAGTCCAAATATAAGTCGCTGCATTAAGACTACAAATGACACCCAACATGCAACTTACTTTGCAGCCAATCTAGACACCAGTCCTACAATGCCACTGAGGAAACCAGGGAATTGTTTCAGACAATGTTTGCGGACTCTGACATCTGAATTTGTTTTTGATGTTGTGATATATTGTAGGTCTTAAATTTCATTCATAATGGTCTTAAAAAGGTCTTAAATTTGACTTGGTGAAACCTGCGGGAACTCTTGTGTTGCTTGCTTGGCTTCCCGTACTGAGTGTGGATACTGTTGATGTGTAACTGTACTCATGTCTTGCTGCTTCCTGTCGCTCTGCATGGCTTATTTGTTGCTGTAGCAGCTTTTTTGGTGTCTTAGTGACTTCTGTCTATAAATTTAAACCTGTACTAATGTCTTGCTGTGGTCTCAAAACATCTGGCCAGAGGACTACAGTTGAAAATTAGCCGGCTGGCTAACACTGGCACATTCACAGAAATGTTGATAAATGTACATTGTCCTTTTATAAATAAAATAAATGAAATTTATTTTATTATTTCACAGAGGGGTTAGCTTTAGCCAGGTTAGCCATTGTAAGCAATACCAGTTGATAACAACGCATCAGGCTGTAATTTGTGCATACAAACACCATAGCGACATGTTCCCCGATAGAAGTTGGACAGTACTGTGTGTACGACTGGTTTAATGAGACACAGAGGTGCTAATAAACAGCACATTATTACAGCTTTCACTACTGTTGATGGACGGAGTAGCCATGTTGGATTTTGAGGTCTGCTTTGGTCGGAGTTAATGGGGTTCTCTGACTTTCTGAGTCGGAAATCCGACTTCAGAGGGCGTTCCAGTTGAAATTTCCGACTGGGAACTTGTAAATTCCAACTTACCTGTGGCCGTGGAAGGCACCATAACACGACTGCAGCATGAGCTGTTGAAGGAAACGGGACGCTTCTTAACTCTGTGTTCTCTGCAGGAAACAAGAGCTTCAGCGCAAGAAGGAGTACAAGCAGGAGATTAAAGAGATGAAGCGGAGGGTGAAGGGGAGGCCGCTGCTCTTGGAGCAGGTTGCACAGGTGAGCATTGACCTGAAAAGCCTGCTATCACCTATACACATTAGATTAGATTCAATTAGATTAGATTATAGATTATTGTCATTGTGCAGAGTACAAGTACAAAGACAACAAAATGCAGTTTGCATCCAACCAAAAGTGCAAAAAGAGCAGAAAAGTGCAGCAATTATATTATATTCAAGTATAGACAGGACAAGAAATATAGTGCAGTGTAGACAGTATTGTACAGTTGGTTTACAGAAGGTGGTTTAGAGTAATATAAATTAAATATAAATGTGTGCAGTGTATTAGCAGTTACCTTATAAGAGCAGAATAAATATGGCTATGTAATATGAATAATGTATGAACATGTACAGATATGTGCAATGTAGCAGCAGTAACATTATAATAGTAGTAAAAAAATTATATAGATAAATACAGTGTATTATTATAAGAAAAACAGAATAAAATATGGATATTCAGTATGAACCATATAGACAGATATGTACAGCTATGTGCAATGTGGTAACATTATAAGAGTAGTGAGAATAAGTGTATGTTCAGGATGTATAGTATGAAGAGCAGTAGAATATGGCTATGTATAAGTGTAGTTACAGTGGCCTATGTACATTTGTAAATAAATAAATAGGACACTAGGGGTGGGATAGGGGGTTTTGGGGGCTTAGTTGGTTGTTTGTCACCGGGCCTGAGATAGGAAACTGTCAAAAGTAGCTGTCTTAAGTGAGTCAGTTTAATGGAACTTTAATGGAATACGACATCATTTCACTACCATTAGCGCTGGGGTGCAAGAATATCACAGAGCGATGAAATCCAACACTGTGAGAGTATTTGAGTGTCAATTTGTATACTGACTCTCCGAACTTTCTTTGATAACAGATGAATGCCAAACAGGCAGCGGAGAAGCGCTACACAGACGCCCTGCATGGATGTGATCTGACTGAAGAGTTTATCAGCAGCAGGGCCGTTAAATCAGGCTCTGCAGGCAAAGCCTCCCCGTCCACTGACAGCAAACACAGGTGAATGTGTAAAGATGACACCCTGCGCTTACGTTTACTGACTCAGCCAGTCTGATGCTTTAAGCCAAGCCAAATACATGGTTTTTGTGATGTTTCAGGAGATAAGGAGCATAATAGAGAAACTAATCAGATTAATCGACGATGAAAATAATCAGTAGTTGCAGCCCTAGATGGGATTCTCATGTAGTCAGTGCAAAGCTGTGTCATTTGATTATTAACATAACATATCTTATAGTTAAGAGACTATTTAAAATGAATATATTGAATGGATACGGAAAGGACTCGAGGTGATAGTATTGTATACTGACTGTATGGTTCCTGGGCTTATATACTAAGTCTAGTTTGGATGGGTTCTTATTTGGTTTGATATAGATAGACAGAATCGAAGAAGATAGATGGAAAAGAAGAAAAACGTGTGTACGTATGCATGTATGTATGCATCTGTGTCTATGTGTATGCATGTGTTTATGTGAGTGTAGGTAGGTAGATATACGGTACATGTATGTGTATGTAAACATGTATAAATAAGTGAAGCATGAAATTGTTTTGTATTTAACTAAAGGATAAAAATGGAAAGGGGGTTAGGACCAGAAAAGTTTTTTTTGAACTTCTTCCTACTCCTTTTTGAACATGGGAATTTCTTATTTGAATAGCTTACAATAATTTCGGAAGATTGTGCTGAGATGTACACAACAAGCCCCTCGTTGGGTTAATAAATTATATTTGTTCAGCAACATAAAATGAAGAATTTGTTACTTAAGTTAACCATGCAGCATGGCTGGATGGTTGTCTGTAAAGCATCTTTTAATTGAATGGCTTTATTGTCATTGCATTTAAGTACAATTAAATTGTAGAGCCACTCTAGTAAGGTGCATCGTCATTGTAACACGCACACACATATATATATATATAACTCATCTCACAACACATTCATTGCAAACAAACACACACACACACACGTACCGAATACATCTCACCCATCATTCATAGCAAACACTCGCTCATCTTTCCTGCAAGCACAACCTAACCATAACATCAAAACACCAACTTGGTAACACTTTACAATAAGGTACACAAAATAAATAGGTAATTAATGATTAGTTACTGTTTTTTGAAAGAGTAACGAATGATTAGTTTAGTTTTTGATTAGTTTTTCAGAAGGGTAGTTACTAGTAAGTAATCATTCATTACTCTTTCAAAAAACAGTAACTAATCATTCGTTACTCTTTCAAAAAACAGTAACTACCCTTCTGAAAAACAGTAATTAATCATTTGTTACTCTTTCAAACAACAGTAACTAATCATTAACTACCTATTTTTTTGTGTACCTTATTGTACAGTGTTACCCACTCTCACACTAAGTGGATAATACATATTCTAATGTGGATTAAGTGCTGAGTATAACAGTGCAAACTGCATCATTAAAAAACGTTTAGCTTCATTTATCGCTTTGGGAAAGAAGCTATTCCTAAATCTGCTAGTCCTTGTTTTTAGACATCGGTAACGTCTCCCTGAGGGCAAGAGTTCAAACAGTGGGGGACCAGGGTGAAGAACAGCCATGTGTAATTTTGGTGGCTTTTGAGAGCAGTCTTGAGTTGGCAATTTCCTCGAGTGAGGGAAGAGGACGACCAACGATCTTCTGTGCTACAGAAAGAAACTACGTATAGAAAGTTGTTTGTGTGATTGAAAGTTCAGCCATCTTTTGGGCCCGAGGGTGTTACTGACTCAGAGCTGTTCTTCGTGTTCTTCTGTTTGTCAGCGACCGAGAGGAGCCAGACATGGGATACAAGCCCGTCCACTACAGAAGGGTCTTCCTGGACGATGAAGACGCAGAAGCTGATCCAGACGAAACGGAAGGAGCGAGCGACAAGACTTCACCGAACCACCGTGACGGCGAGGACGCCGGCGGTCACCACTCGGAGCGGGATTCTCGTAGAGATGATGATGATGATGATGATGATGACCACGATTCAGATGAAAGTTACCGCTACTCAGACGATCATGAGACTTATTCAGACGACAGCGAGCACGACGCCGACACCACACAGCAGGAAGCGGGGAAGTGATATGTTCAAAAACTCTGATAGAAAGCCCATCGAGTGCAGAGGAGGCTTCTTATTCCTGGAATGATAAGATGTGATATTTTATTGTAAATATCGTGCACATAAGAATAGAAAACGTCTTCGAGAACGTGATCTTTAACCTGAGATTGATTGTGTCTGAAATCACTTCTGTGTTCACTATTCTAGGGGGTACATCCCAGGTCAATACATCGCATCCCTGTTTCCTTCACTTGCTTCCCTTCCTCCGTCTGTCTCACCGAGGAAGCATAGGAGAGACGGGAGGAGAGAGGAAACGAGGGAATGTTTTTTTAGCAGCAAATGATTACGAATCGTTAACACCACATTATGTGAAAAATCTGTGTGGCCACCACGGGAAACAATGCCAATGTAAAGTCAATGAGAAGATGACGTAGCATTAGGGGCGACTATGGTAGCGAGTAGTATGTAAGGCTGAAATTGGTTGGGGGGGTAGATGGGTCAAACAACAGGACTTTCACCCAGGAGACCAGGGATCGTGTCCCGCATGTCAAGTTTCCTAAAGACTCTTTCTTCTTTTTGTGTCACAGAACCGTAAGCCCACCCATGAACTTTTATTTAACTTAAAGTGCCCATATTATGAAAAAAAATCACTTTTTCTGTGATTTGAGGTGTTATTTTGTGTCTCTGGTGCTTCCACACGCATACAAACTTTGAAAAAAAACACCCATTCATGGAGTTCTGAGCGAGATACGGTTTCTGAATGTGTCCTGCCTTCAGTCTCCGGGTGAGCTGTTAAAAATTTGCACGGCTTTCTACGTCACTAGCCAAAACGAGCTGGCTAACCGCGACTGTTAGCATACTAGCGCTAGCATTCTACCTCGTTCTCAATGGCAAAGCACCGCTACAACACACACTAGTTCTTTTACTGTCTATGGAGCTAGCTGAGATGATCTACGATCTGAGCTACTGCGCATGTGCGAGTGCAATCAAAGATAGTACAGAAGAACAGAGGTCTCACTCTGTAGCTAAAACAGAGACCTGAACACAGGGTGAAAAGAGGAGCTGCAGCAATGAGAGAGAGCTGTGCAGTACAACAAAAATATGGTGTTTTTTGAAAATGAAACCATGCAAATCTATTATGGTATAACCTTAAAATACAACTACGAACCTGAAAATGAGCAGAATATGGGCGCTTTAAGGGGCTGAGTCGGACTTTTCAGCGATCCGTGTTCATTTCACGAAATTCTGTGAGATCAGGTTGGTTTTTAGAGGGATGAGGCGACCTATCCGATGAAGCGTCCCGTGAATCCGTCAGCTGTTTGGGCGGAGTTAGCGAAATCCTTCAGCTGCACGGCCTCCGGGAAGGCTGCTCTTGTGTATCCTCGCTCGGAGCTCTTTGGAGATCCCTCCTCCATCCTCCATCCTAGCTCCTGGGGGCAGGAATAAGAGCTTTGAGGCCTTCAAGAAGGAGGGCCAGAACAACTTCCGGTTTGATCGAGGAGATATTTTTTAAAGCTCTATTTATTGGTATTTAACAGACATTACACAACAAAAACATGTGCCACCCCAACCCACACCCTAACATCCTTTTGTGGTTACAAAAAGGGATAAGATAGTTAAAAAACCATTAAACAAATACACAAACAGTATACAGTACACCATATCCAAAAGAAAGAAAAGGGAAGAAAGAAAAATCAAACATAAAAATAAAATGAGTAAATAAAAAGAAAGAAAAAGAAGAGCCACACCTAAAGTCATCATCCTGTCACAGATACAGAATACCGTACTGAACCAGCAGTGTAATTTCTAAGGTTGTGATCGAGAAGATATTAAATAAGAGACTTAAGAAACAGCCTCCAGCATAATTACAACTCATTAGCTGGGCCACACAGATGCAGAATTCTGCTAAATTTTGCTGATTTTCATTCTGTATCAACGCTTAAAACTGTAAAAAGTAAATGTCTACAGATTAAGGTTGATTCTGCTCTTTAGTTCACTCTATAGTGAGCATTTAATTGACCTTATTCTACACTTTTGAATCATCATTTTGCATCATTACTGACGGATGTAATTTTGGAGACAGCCATAGGCTATCTTCACAGTACACACTTTGACATGTCACAATAGGAAAAGCACAGTTTATACTAATATCATTAAGGATGGCTCCCTTCTATTCAAGGGTCCCAGTAAGCCATCAGAGTAAGGACATGTCCCAAATCTATACTACAAACTCATTTTATACAGCATTTACTCTGTACTAATCGTCATAATATGCTTTTTTTTTAGCAGTTAGTATCCAAAAAACAGGAAATGATAATACAGGCAACATCTGATGTCAATCAAAGTCGCAATTTGACCTCACAGAAGCGGACTAATATTTAGTGCTATATGAAATACTTATTCATTGTTTTTATTTGTCATCATAACCTTGTTTATATCACACTGTTCCATCTACAATAAAGCCAGTTATTCAAAAACGACATCTCATTTTATTTTGTCTCAATTCAAGCACTGGTGGAAGAAGTATTCAGATCCTTTACTTACGTAAAAGTACTAATACCACACTGTGAAAATACTACACTACAACATAAAGTCCTGCATTTATAACCTTACTCGGTAAGTATGTAAGTATTAGCAGCAAAATGTACTTAAAGTATGATAAGTAAAAGTACTAATTCTGCAGAAAAATGATGCCTGTCAGTGTTTTACTTATCTGTTATATATGAGGGTTTTGGATAAACAGCTTTGTGATGATGCATTTTACAGCTGATCAAAGAGGCTTTTTAAAGACTTTATTTAGTTTTGAAGGAGGAGAGTTTTCTCAACACATAAAGGAAGACTTCATCCTTCAGTTCATCACAAACATTCAACATCAACACGTCTGGAGATACAGGGTTTTCACTGGACACGAAGGGGATGGAAAACTGTCATCTGAAAAGTAACTTAAAGCTGTCAGACAAATGTAGTGGAGTAAAAAGTACAACGTTTACCTCTGAGATGCAGTGGAATACAATTATGAAGTTACATAAAATGGGAATTACTCAAGTAAAGTACAAGAACCTTAACATTTGTACTTAAGTACAGTCAGAATAAGCTTTAATGGCTAAGTGTGTGTACACATACAAGGCATTTGACTTAATGTACATACGTACACAGAATAGACATGCAGCTAAAAAAGACAACAAAGCTAAACACATTGACTATCTATCTATCTATCTATCTATCTATCTATCTATCTATCTATCTATCTATCTATCTATCTATTATCTATCTATCTATCTATCTAATTTACTAGATTCACAGTTCTTTAGTAAATGTATTTATTTAAATTCCACCACATTACAGAAGTTATGTATCATTGTTCAGGGCCTGTGTTGTTGAAAATACTGTTTAGGTCAGACTGGAGCAAACTGGAGGAGGGAGGTTGAGACAGATTGACAGCTGCGGCCTATGACACCGCATGACGGCTGCACCAGCACAACCAATCAGGTGCCGGGTGGGCGGGTACATAGTCCAAATTTTACGCGGCGCGCGACGGGCCGAAACACCGAGAATGAATATCCCGGTCTCAACCGGTTTCAACCGGTCCGTGGTTGGAAGCATGAGCTTAGAGGAAGAGCACACTTGCACGCATTAAAACATCTCTGCTCTCCAACAGTGTGTGCGAATAGAGCCAGAAATAAAAACTATTTTTACTTCGTGATTATGACCCGGAATACCGCTCAAAGTGTGATTCCGTGAATCTGTGTTGTTAGCTTAGTTAGCTTACTATTAGCCAGCAGACTTGAATCATCATTGACTTTTCCATTAGCACGCTAAGTTGCTATTAGCCTGCCTTGGGAGTCGGCTGTAATCACTGCTAGCCAAAGAAAGATATGTTTCAGACTGGCTGAAGACAAGAAAGAAATAAGCTGCGGAAAGCTTTTAATACATCGCCAAGAATCGATAAGTATCCAACGTAACGGCATTTTTAAATCAGCGCAGTTGGTGTCATCCAGGGAAGCTAGCTAGCGTTAGCTTGTTGCTATCGAAGGTTAGCTAGGCGCAGGCTAGCTAAACGTGTGCCATGAGATAACGTTACACAGTGTTTCTTTGCTTTAAGAGGATTAATATTCCAGTCTTAAACCACAAGTCGCATTGGTTAACCATTACTTGTTTTCGGACGGGCGGACAAGACACCACTAGGTAAGTTGAGCCCGATCAACATGAAGCTAACTTACCCAGCATGTGCTAACGTTAGCATCCGTCAGTTTCAAACGTGATGGGGGGGGGGTGTTTTGCACTACATAACCAACGGTAGCACATGGTGTTCAGTATCGCATTGTAGCCGAGGGACTGGCGTGATATCCACGATCTGTTTCCCAACGCATTTTAATTCAACAGTCGTTTAACGAGTCTATCAGTCGGGTTGTGGTGAATGCGGCTCTAAAAGCGCCAAGTTAGCCAGGTGGGGGCGTTGTTCCATATTTTTAATGTTTTTATTACATTTTTCTCACTTTTATTGCAACGTTACACTTTTTCCGCTCTGTTTTGACTCTTTTACACTTTATTTTTATTTGTTTTGTTTTTATTTTATTGTTTTTATTTATTCACTTCACGTTTAAAAATGTTTGGGTTTTTTTTCTACATTTTTTGTCACTATTGTACACATTTTTCTTTTTGTTTTCACTCTTTATTGTACACAAGTGCATATGCAGAGGTACAAACAGATACATAGACAGAAGAAAAGACAAGACCATAAAACATCGTTAATGTTATTAACAGATAAGAAATTGCTGTATTGCTAAACATTTAAAAACTTCAGGAAGTTGGCCTTTTTGACCTTTTTGTTTTCTTATGAATATTGAATTTTCCATAAAATAATAGTTGTATGATATACAGCATGTTATTTTCAATCTTGTCTTGAATGAAATATAGCATTACATCAAACATGTTTAGTTAAACAATTATGTTAGGTTTCTTTTGTACCATCCAGAACATTCTGTGTGTGTGTGTGTGTGTGTACAATGAAATATATGGAAATACTATCTTCCAGTACACAGAAGTAACCCATACAATCAATATCCAGTTTGAATCTTTGTAGCACAGGTTTGTTTCATCTTTTACACATTTATGATTCTGATTATATGGGTTTCAGAATCGGACCAGGAGTGCTGACTGAAGCTTTTCTCTGAACAAGAATAACTTGTTTCTGACTAACTGCTTATAAAGCGTAAAAGGAAAGCGAACCTGGACTGCAATACCTAAGTTAATTGTATCAACTTACACTTCTGGTTTTGGCACACCTTTCCAAATATTAATGCACCCTTTTAAAAGCATCGATGGAAGATATTTTAATCAAGTAAAAGTAGTAATACAGTAGAAAAATGAATTCAAAATTGTATTAAAGTAAAAGTTTAGATGCGTAATATTATAAAAAATAATAAAAGTATCAAAATTATAAGTATTTCCTGTGCAAAATTACCCCACTAATATTGATGCATTTAAGTAAGCAGCAATTTAATGTTGTCAAGTAGGACTAATTGTAACAACTTCATATACTTTTATGTAGTTTAATTTGATAAGAATCCCATTTTTATTTTTTAACTGATCAAATCCTTTTAAATGTTCAGTCTTGACCCGAAAAGTAACTACAGCTGTCAAATTAAATGTGAAGTAAAAAGTAAAATGTCTCCCTCCTGAAATGTACCATTTCCCTCTGAAAAACAACAGTCCTTGAGTAAATGTACTTAGTTACTCTCCACCACTGATTACATGTCATGTTTGACTTCCCTAGTTTGTAATACAGTGTTTAATATGTTAATGAAATATGTAGTTTCAAGTGATTTGTCGTCATATGCGCAACAATTACAGGGAAGCAGTCGTTGGCAGTGAAAAGCTTAGCTCGCATGTTCCCCTTTAAAAAATTCTTATTAAATATGTGTAAAAAGACAAAAGGTGCGATTAAAAAAATGACAATCCAAGACATACATATAATGGTGTAGTGTTAAAAAATAGTGGTAAAATATCTCTGTCTGTGTAAGTAATACTTAAAGCTTTAGTTCTTAACGGTGTTCTATAATTTCTACCTGTAGATATGTGTGTGTGTGTGTGTGTGTGTGTGTGTGTGTGTGTGTGTGTGTGTGTGTTGTGTGTGTGTCCGTCATTACCCATAGATATAAAACAGAAGTTGTTTACATATCTGTCATACCTTTTGTTACTATTCCCAGGTTCTGCTGTGATTTGAAGTTTATATCATTTCTCCTCCCCTCAGAAGCTCTATGCCAGCAGAAATGACGATGTTGGCCGATCACCCAGCCAGACAGCTGCTTGACTTCAGTCAGAAACTGGACATCAACCTGTTGGACAATGTTGTCAACTCCATGTACCACGACATTGGATCCCAGGTGAAGAGCAGCTCCACTGTGGGCCCCCACGTAGGGCTGGGCGATATGGAGAAAATTTATAATATATTTTTGACCAAATACCTCGATATCGATACCGCAACGATATTGTAGTGTTGACTATTGGTGCTTTCACAAAATATTTACACAATGAGGTTTTTGAAAAATAATCATCAGTAATGTGGATTTAATGACTAAGTGGGTAAAGGTGAATAATAGAACAGCTAGAACAGTCTGGTAAGTTCAGAAAATGACATCATTTTACTGTAATGCAGCCTTTAAAACCAGGAAAAGACATTTATGCCATGTTACGATATCCAAAATCTAAGTCGATATCTAGTCTCCTATCACGATATCGATATAATAATGATATATTGCCCAGCTCTACTCCCACGTCTCGTGTCTGGATGCGAGTAGAACTGCAAAGTTTAAGATTTCTCTGATGTCCTCATGTTAAATGTGAATATTGTTCTAGTTTCTTCTCTCCTCTGGTACAGTACACTCAATATATTTGAGTTGTGGACAAAACAAGACATTTGAGGACGTCATTTTGGGCTTTTGGGAAACACTGATCCACATTTTCACCATTTTCTGACATCTTAGAGACCAAACAACTCATCCATTCATCCAGAAAGTAATAGTTAGTTTCAGCCTTAGATGGGATTCTCTCTATTCTAAGCGAGGGCGGCTTGATTATGTAAAGAATCATCATCAAGATTATTTTGGTCACTATTTAAATCACGATTATTAAACACGATTACTCATTGACTTCTGGGAAGATGTTGTGAAATGGTTGAACAAATCAACAGTAGAAAACACCTAGAACTGTGAAAATTTCCCTAAATACTTTTCCTGTTTGTTTTCTCATTCAGAATACAAGACAAAATGAGAATTTACTTGCAAAACGTAATGTGCAAAATAATCGTTTTTTTCTTAATTATTCTGTTTTTGTGACACGATTTAAAAGATTGGATTAATGGCAAAGCCCTATTCTGAGCTTAAACCACGCAGCTATTAGGGGAGGTCAGGTCAAATATGATGTGTAAACGTAGGGAAATATTCCTGAAGTTGATCTTTTAAAACCTGGACTGTCTTGCAGCAACGAGTGGCCCAGGAAGTCCTCACCAACCTGAAGGACCATCCAGACGCCTGGACGAGGGTCGACACCATCCTGGAGTTCTCTCAGAACATGAAAACTAAAGTACGTACATAAATGACGCAGCTATAGCTGATGTTGTAGCAGAGAAAAGCTATGAACTCATATCCGCTGCTCGTCTCTCGGGGCAAATGTAATAATGTGAGCTGATGTTTATCAGTTTATCCACATCAGGCCAAGGCTTTCAGGGCCAGAGAGGTTGGAGCTTTAACTCTTCTACTTATTGGATTTTCTCCAGCTAACGGAAGTTTACAGTGTTGAAATCTGTGGTTATCTGGGATATTATTTCCTTTTTTTTTTCTTCCCCCAAGTTAGGGACATTTGCATAAACAAAGTGTTGTCCAGATAAGTGATAACAAAAGGAGCTTCAAACCCATATACTGGACCTTCCACACACCTGTCTTTAGGTCCCTATAGCCCACCCACAAAAAAGAAAACAAAAGCCCAGCACTCATACTTGGACACACACACACACGGACAGAATGGGAGGGAGGGTATTAGCTCAGGGCTCAGTTAAGATTGGTCAGTTTCTTCATTGATGTCTAATGTGTTGACGTGGGCTAAAAAGGGATGCCAGATTTTGCGGCAAGTCTTAAGGGAGCCTCTTAAAGGTGCTCTAAGAGATGTTGGGTGACGTTACTTCTTGTTGATGTTTCAAAGTATTTTCAAACAAAACGGAGACTAACTCGCTCCTCCTTCCTCCTCATCCCGTCCCCTCCCTTCTGTGCTTCAGCTCACTACCCCCACCCTCCCCTCCCAAAATCCTTCTTGTCCGTTATTGGCTGAACACTGGAACACGGTTTGTGTATGTGTGCATGGTCCAGGTTGGACCAGTTTGTTTTTGTTGGCGTGTGTGGACCCTAGGCTGTCTACAGAGACCGTGGGACAGGCAGCTAGCAGATAGTGAGGAGATGTTTGCTGTATGTGACAAAAAATGTTGTAGCCTAAAAAGCCTTTAAAGAATACCTGATCTTTTCAAGCCTTACACATTGCAGTACCTCAACAATCCCTATTTCCATATTTGATGCATCTTTTGCGTGAGGTATTTGTTATTGTGAGGATATGATCATCAGTGGCCAGTGCTGTCAAAATGTTGATTTTTCCATTGAAAGTTTTAGAATTTTTCTTGGCATCACTTTGTTTTATTTGTTCTGTTATGATGGCTTTCAATGCTAATGCTGACTATCCACAGTTCTTCCCTGATAGTTTTTTTTTTATTTTTAAGATGTTTTTTGGGCATTTTCAGCCTTAATTTGAATAGGACAGCAGAAGACATGAAAGGAGAGAGAGAGAGGAATGACATGGAGCAAAGGGCTGCAGGTCGGAGTCGAACCCATGGCCCGTGGGTTGAGGAGTAAACCGCTATATGTTACATTACATGTCATTTAGCTGAAGCTTTTATACAAAGCGACTTATTAATACATATGTCAGAGGCTGCACGCCTCTGGAGCAAATGTGGTTCAGTGCCTTGCTCAGGGACACACTGATGTATTGCAGTGGGAATCGAACCCAGGTCTCCCACACCAAAGGCATGTGTCATATCCACTGTGCCGTCCCCACCACCATGGGCGTCTTCTTTACCAACTGAGCTATCCGGGCGCCCGTGAATATATATATATATTTTTTTTTTTTGAATCGAAAATCTATTTTGAATCGAATCTTGAGCCTAAAAATCTGTATTGAATCGTGACATTTTCTGAATCGTGCACCCCTAGTTTATACTATATTTAGTATCTGCATGCACGAACATGCTTGCCCATGTTTTTCAGTGTGTACGGTCTATACCTTCAGTCCGTGGGACATCATTCATGTTCATGTATAACATCACCAGGTGCAAATACTGTATTGTGGTTGGCGTTTGTTGGTAATTAGCTCTTGATGTAAAGAATATGTCTCTAATATACATCTCATATTTTCTCTCAGTATTATGCACTGCAGATTCTGGAGACAGTCATCAAAACACGCTGGAAGATTCTCCCCAGAAATCAGTGTGAAGGTAAGTTTAATGACATTAAACAATCACATTGTGAAGATGTTTCGGTCTCTATGCTGCTTGTCAGGGAAATAAGGTTTTCGCGTGTCGTCATTATGAACTCTTGGATATATTTTCAGGCATCAAGAAGTATGTTGTTGGGTTGATCATCAAGACGTCTTCTGATCCCACAAACATGGAGGTGAAGTTACTTTAACGAAAGATCTGGCACTTTGTAATTGAACCGTGCTGCTCGATACTGATGTCACTGTTTTGATCTTCATTTGCAGAAAGAGGGAGTCTACATATCAAAACTCAACATGATCCTTGTACAGGTAAACACACATGGGATTGTTTGTAGGGCTGCTCCCTCTTAGTCGATTAGTCGACTCATCGGTCGTTTTGGTCTTAGTCCACTAAGATTTCTTTAGTTGATAAGTCATTTTTTATGCTTATTCGTGCTTAATTACTCATTTCCAAGAAACTTATGAACACATTTATGGTAAACACAAGATTTAAAGTGGTGCTTTTGCAGGATTAATTGTGGAGAAACTCAGTTTTACAGATGGTTAATTAACTACATTTATATTGTGCTTTTCTAGTCTTAACCACCTCTCAAAGCGCACAGCTCTGTCAATTAAATCAACTAATCGATTAGTCAACAAAATCGTATAAGTGTTAGTCGACTAAGAATTTCTTTAGTCGAGGACAGCCCTAATTGTTTGATACGCTGAGATGACTGACATGCGGTGTCCGATATTAACTTTTTGACTCACCGGCCATGTTGACAGGTAGATGAATAAATCCACAGTCTCTTTTTACCGGACAGAATATTAACTTTTTTATTAAAGCGATTTCTTTGCAACATCACAAAACTTTCTGGTTGGGGTTTCTGCTGGTTTATCCTCCGTTTTCATTGACTGAAAACTGACTGAAAACGATGATTTGGCTTCACCAAAATGAAGACTGAAAAACATTAACCATTTTGGTGAAAACATTTACCTGCCGTGTGGCGGATAGCTCTCTGAGATGAACTCCCGAAACAGAAAATGTGCCCGCATTTGGTGCTTTGTGAGTGTTGATTTCGGACACTGCTGACATGATGTGATGACACACATCGTCTTCTCTGGACTGGTTTAGATCCTGAAGCAAGAATGGCCCAAACACTGGCCCACCTTCATCAGTGATATCGTGGGCGCGAGTCGGACCAGCGAGAGCCTCTGTCAGAACAACATGATCATCCTCAAACTGCTCAGCGAGGAGGTTTTTGACTTCTCCAGTGGCCAGATGACCCAGGTGAAGGCCAAGCACCTCAAAGACAGGTAACCAATAAAAGTACTCGGACTTATGTGACGTTAAGAGTTGTTGCTACAGTTTGGTCGTGGCTTAATTGTCTGTTCTGTCCTCTGCTTCTGCTGGAAAAATGGATCAAAAGTGGTTCATTTTAGGGATGTCAGACCAGTTTATGTCATCCGATTTATTTTTATTTTTTTTAAATATCCGCCGATATAGAGTCCCGATTTGGTACTTGTTTTTGCCTAGATCAGGGATCTTCAACAGGGCGTCCGGGACCACTAGGGGGTCCTCAGAGTCAATGCACGGGGTCCTCCAAATTATTGTTAATTTGTGAAAGTTACACAAATTAAATTTAAAAAGTCTTAACATGAATCTAACATATTATTAGCAAATATAAATCCCCACTGATGAAAGGCTTACTGGCCTGTAGGTAATGTAACCATCCACAGATACAGTTAATCCTAAAGATGAATTTATAAAATCATGCTATTGATTATTAGGCTCTTTTAATAGCTTAGTAGTAGTAACCTCTTTCAGCCAGATCATTGAGATCGTATGAGCTGTTAATCCGGTGTCTCAACACCCTCAAACTGAGCGTCAAAAGACTGCTTGTTTAGGGGGAACTTGGTCAAATTCCTCTTAAAAAATCTTTAGCAGGGAACCAATTTTAAGGGTTAAAATCAGTTTTAATCCCCACAGTGTCTGCCCAGTTCACGATTACCTACCTGCTACCATCACTGATGAGATCTACTCTTTCTGCTCTTTGTCTTTCAGCATGTGCAACGAGTTCTCCCAAATATTCCAGCTGTGCCAGTTTGTGATGGTGAGACGAGGCTGACTCTCGATCCAAAAAGATTCTCAACATGGGGTGTTTTAATAACTATCACAATATATTCTCATATCTACCTTCTTCCACTTCTTCTGAGTAGGAAAACTCCCAGAATGCCCCGCTGGTCCACGCCACGCTGGAGACTCTCCTCCGCTTCCTGAATTGGATTCCTTTAGGTTACATCTTCGAGACCAAGCTCATCAGCACTCTGGTCTACAAGGTAAAGCAGCCGATCTTCATCCAGTGAATCAAAACGTTAGGTGAAGCATTTGTATTATCGGTCCAATCCGAGTTGTGGAAATTTGTCTTTGATGTCGCTCACAAATAAGTAAAATCACACGGTACACACAGAGTAAGAACTACATTTATGAACATAAGATAAATAAGGCGGGGCAAGTTGGTGTGTGAAGTTCACATACACTGACGGCTGCACATTGAGAGCTCTTCTGAGCCGAAGAGGGACAGATCCTTTAAACATGAAATGAAAAAACTATTAGCATTGATATACCATATTTTGTTTTGATTTTTCTCCTTAGAAATGCCCAGAATATGTAAATGAAGTAGAGCTTTTGAGGCTGATCGTTTTCATGGATTGGATATTCCTATGGATTTAGTTTGTTTGTTCTTTCCCTTTGCTTTTTCCCTTTCCTTTATTATGTTATATATCTTTATGATGCATGTAATATGTTTACAAAGTGAAAAAGCCCAAAGTCCACCCCCAAAGGGACTTACCATCTCCAACAGAAAACACTGTTCACCAACTGCTCCAAACAGCTCTGTTGTAGTAGTCCTTACCTAGGTACTGTCAGGGCACGCCCTCATACTCTGCTTCTGACTGGCTAGTAGTCCTTACCTAGGTACTGTCAGGGCACGCCCTCATACTCTGCTTCTGACTGGCTAGTAGTCCTTACCTAGGTACTGTCAGGGCACGCCCTCATACTCTGCTTCTGACTGGCTAGTAGTCCTTACCTAGGTACTGTCAGGGCACGCCCTCATACTCTGCTTCTGACTGGCTAGTAGTCCTTACCTAGGTACTGTCAGGGCACGCCCTCATACTCTGCTTCTGACTGGCTAGTAGTCCTTACCTAGGTACTGTCAGGGCACGCCCTCATACTCTGCTTCTGACTGGCTAGTAGTCCTTACCTAGGTACTGTCAGGGCACTCATACTCTGCTTCTGACTGGCTAGTAGTCCTTACCTAGCTACTGAGCATGTACGACTCACAACAAAGATGGAACAGAAGTGAGATGTCTCACTCTGTTGCTAAAACAGAGAGCTCAGCACACAGGGTGAGAAGAGGAGCTGCAGCAATGTGCAGTACAACAAAAATATGGTGTTTTCTGAAAATTAAACCACATAAACCGATTCTGCTACAACCTCTAAATACAATTATGAACCTGAAAATGAGCAGAATATGAGCCCTTTAAATCAAGATTAGGGTTAATAAGTTCTGAGTAACATTATAAATACGGCTCCTATCGAAGCCGTTCGTGCTCTCCTGTAGCAGTGAACGGTCAACAGGAAGCTGAGATGAAAACTTTCACCGACGGTCGCTGTTCAGTTTAACAATGACTGCTCCAGCAACATTAAGGGGAAGGACATTTAGACTGAAAGAAACAAACCTAATAGGATTTGGTGCTTAATAAACCGCTGCTCTGTGTCATCGTTGTTTTTAGAATAAACATTTTCTATATTGAGTAGGTTTTGTTTGGGTGGTCACCTCCTATCAGTGCGTCTTCTGATAAAAGAGCTCTTGAATTGCTTCATCCTGCAGGAGCGTGACAAAGAGGGGAACACTCACCGTTTTTTTGACACCTTGTTGCCTCAGCAACTTGGCCGGGGAGCATTCGCTGATTGCCAAAATGTTGATAATTGATTGAACGTTTGTCGAGTGAAGAACGTTGACTGGTTTCAGCCTCTGATATTTAAGGATTTGCTGTCTTTTCTCTGTTTGATGTCATCCTCAACTGAATGCTCTGGGAAATTGTGATGAATATTTTTGTTAGTTTCTAACAATTCATAGACCAGGCCATTAATCGGTTTTAAGGGAAGAAAAAAACCGGATTAATTGATAATGAAAGTTTTATATTTTAGATGCAGTCCTAATTTAGTCAGCACTGACCTGTTTTATTCCTGTGTTTCAGTTCTTGAACGTGCCCATGTTTCGCAACGTGACGTTAAAATGTTTGACGGAGATCGGCGGAGTGAGCGTCAACCAGTACGAGGAGCAGTTTGTCAACCTTTTTACCCTCACCATGTGCCAGCTCAAACAGGTACACACACACACACACACACACACACACACACACACACACACACACACACACACACACACACACACACACACACACACACACACACACACTCTTTTAAATGGTGCTTAACTTAATTGCACTCAGAATAATTACACACAAGCACACATACATGTGCCCACTCTGTTATTAAACACACACTTTACTTTGCTACACACACACACACACACACACACACACACACACACACACACACACACACACACACACACACACACAGGCAGCACAAACTCTCAGACTTGCTGTCAGCCTTTTGTTGCACACACACCCACACACACTACATTGTCAGACAGTGTAAGCAGTTTTCTGTTTGTTCACTGTTATCACAAGTAGACACAAATAAGAGTGAGCGTGTGATGTCAACACTTCTGATGGGACAACATAGTCGAAAGCTGCAGGGCCAAATTCCAAAAACGACAAGCACGAGGCGAACTCGTTGTACGGTTTAATATGTTGCGTGTTTGTCTGTCAGAGAAACATACATTCACAGCAAGGGTTTGGGAACTTCCTCAGGCAGCACAGAGGGAAAGCTTACTGTATGTACCCAAACAGTTTCTCTAACACCTTTAGAGAGTATGCTTTTACAGATCGCCTGTCATATTAACTAATGGGTTCCTGAATGAAGAATATTTTTACCAGACTCCACAGACAACCAGAAAATCATTGAAAGCCCTTGTAAGTTTGACACACAGGCTGAAATTCTGCTGTAGAAAGCTAGTAAACTTTATGTATGTCGCACCTTTCAAAACATGAGTTCTTTACATGAAGTAAGGAAGAAGAAATGCACAAATGCTAGGGCTGCAACTGAGGATTATTTTCATTATTTTTTATTTTTTTTCTGGATGAATCGATTCGTTTAGTCTCTAAAATGTCAGAAAATGGTGAAAAATGTGGATCAGTGTTTCCCAAAAGCCCAAGACAACGTCCTCAAATGTCTTGTTTTGTCCACAACTCAAAAGCTATTCAGCTCACTGTCACAGAAGAGAGAAGACACTAGAACAATATTCACATTTAACAAGCTGCAAAAACCGATTTAATGGATTATTAAAATAGTTGCCAATTCATTTCAGTTGCCAACTAATAAATTAATCCTTTCAGCCCCAACAAATGCACAATATCAAGTGATACAAATATGAAAAAGCCAAAGGAAACAAGTTGCTTTTTAAAGATTTGAGCTGATTTGGCTCCTCTGAGACTCTGTTCAGGGTAATATTACAGATCAGGCATCAGTAGGCACCAGTTATTTAAATTTCTCATCAAACAGCTGAACTAAGCCTTGAATTAAATACCCTGCTGACTTGTCTTTCTTTAAACGAATCCTAACCAAATGGTCTCCGCGTATTTAACCATCAGCATGTAAACACCAGGTGGACGTCAACAGCTCCACCTGCCTGCAGCCGCTGGCATCATGACAGGGGAAGAGGGAAATAATCCCGCTGCACAAGATTTACCATAGAGGAGTGAGTGTGGCTGTCGGGTCTAAAAAGCTCCCTGATAACAGCTGTTACCAATGAAGAGTCATCACGTTAACTCATATTAATATCTAGAGCAGGAGCTTTTTCATTTGTAAGTAACTAAAGTTTATGTCTTCGGCACATCTAAACACAGCTCACGCTGACCAAAGTGATGTACAAACAAAAAGCACTAAGGTGCTTTATAAAAGAACACTGAAATGTAAAAATAAAATGGAAAGAAAACACAATTTGGGACCCCCTTAAATGTCAGGTGATGGTTCTACCAAAGATTTTCTCCTCTACACTTCTCAGATTGTTGAATCCAATTTGAATAGGTTTTTTTGTGACCAGAAAAGGCAAATCTATCCAGTACATCACAAGAAATGTGTGTATATATATATATATATATATATTTTGTTTTTTTTTATAAGTCAGAAAAATCACACTTTTTGTTGTCAAACCCATTAGAGAGATCCCAGCCTCCAGGTTGGACAACAATGATCTTGAGGACTGTTAACAATAAGTAAATATACATGTGTGTGTATACACACCTGCTTAAAAGAAGCATCATTCTGAAGTTAAAATGCTTCAGATCTTGAGTGAGTGTTAAAGTTCATTCTTGACTTTGCAAACTGTATTTTGAACAGCTAGATATGAAAGGGGAGAGAGAGGGGGGGAATCGTCACAGGTCGGACTCGAACCCTTGACCTTCTGCGTCCAGGCATACACCTCCATACACGTGCGCCTGCTCTACCCACTGAGCCAACCCGGCCACTGCAAACTGTATTTTGACTAAAATGAATCTTAACTCATGTTTTACTTACCAGCTTTTCTAAAGCCTTTAACCCCTCCTCAGTGTTTTCCCTCATGTGATAGTGTTTGCGTGGTTTCTTTGTTAGTTTTTAGATCTAGTTTGACATTAAATTGTTTTCTTGGGTGGTCTCATGGTGGTTTAAGACTAAGCCTATTTACAGTAAATGCAACGTCCTCAAAACAAAACGCACCCTGGATGCAATTATGTCAAATCAAGTGAGACGATATATAGTATAAATAAATAAAGGTGAGTGTGTTTTTTTGATTTAATGTTTTTGTCGTCTGGTCAGATGCTTCCTTTGAACACTAACATCCGAGTGGCCTACGCCAACGGGAAGGACGACGAGCAGAACTTCATCCAGAACCTCAGCCTGTTCCTCTGCACCTTCCTCAAAGAACACGGCCAGCTCGTCGAGAAGAGATCCAACCTGCGAGAGACCCTCATGGAGGTAAGGGCGGACTCTTCAAATTGAGTTTGGTTTATCACGTGGACACAGGTGAACTTAAACGATTGTTGGTGTCTGGTTGAGTAAACAAACTGGAGGCTTTTAGGCATTTCCGCCACTGCTTTCGAGTTGTTGAAAAGAAACCTCCCCCTGACTGGTTTTCCTGCCCCTCTCGCTCCTGTCTTTCCTTGCCTGTGTTGTCCTGATTACACGTTTGTAATGACATACATTTGGGACCGATTACGGTGGGAAGGGCCGCCTTTCCTGTGGCTGTTTTGTCCACTTGTAGAAGTACTTACTTAGACATAATTGTTTCAGGAGGAGGCTGAGATGTTGAGAGCAGAAAACCAGAATGCAGAAAGACACTCTGTATAGCAGTTTATTAAAGAAACGACTGTTCAGTTATCGGTCGGATTCCTTATGTTCCCAGATGTGGCCGAGAAGCAAAAATAAAAACGTAAACAAACGGATGTGCATGGAGACTGTTCAATGTTAAGTTGTTCTCAGAATCTGCTTTATGTGCCAACTGTGTGTGTGCACATACAAGGAATTTGACTGTTTATTTTGCATGGCTTTCAATGTACTTACACAGACAAAGCTGGGCAAATATTTTCTATTGAGTACAAGAATGTGGGAAAAAAACAGTTGAGTCTTTCTGTAAGTCGTAAACAATATAAATAGTGGAGTCTTCTGTTTAGATACAGTGATAGTGCAAAACTGGGTGTATTTTAACTGTAAACCTATCTATACTAGAAGTGAATGTTGAAATAATTACTCATGTGAATAAGATAAATGATAACAATATTTATTTAAAGACAGCACTTTTAATCCGCTTTTGTCAGTGAAGACAAACAGGGCAGAGCTTAAAGAATGAATTACAATTGTGAAGTCTGCTCATTCAGCGACCTTCTGGAAAACACACTTGTGTAAGAAACTTTCTAAATGTATACTGTGCCATGACATACAAGCAGTTATTTGTGTTTAACGAGTCCTTACCAACACCAAAAAAATAGATCACATCACTCCAGTTCTGAAGTCCTTACACTGGCTTCCTGTGCATCAAAGAATAGATTTCAAAATACTCATGTTAGTTTATAAGTCACTAAACGGTTTAGGACCAATTTACCTTTCAAATCTGCTACTACACTATGAGCCGTTGAGATCCTTGAGATCATCAGGGACGGGCCTGCTCGCCATACCCAGAGTCGGAACAAAAAAGGGGGAAGCTGCGTTCAGCTTCTATGGTCCCTACATCTGGAACAAACTACCGCAAAACTGTAGGTCGGCTCCTAATCTCAGCTCTTTTAAATCAAGGCTGAAGACCTTTCTTTTTAACGCTGCCTTTTCTTAATTCATTTTTGTATTTAAATTTTATTTTTTTTATTCATTTATTTTATTATATAACTGTTTCTTCATCTGTTACCAATTTGTATGATATTTTTAACTGTTTTTATGTCTTGTGTAAAGCACTTTGAATCGCATTGCTGCTGAATTGTGCTATAGAAATAAAGTTGCCTTGCCTTAACCCAGATATTTAGCACTGGTGTTATAAAGTTCTTCCGTCGCATTAAGTCTGGTGTCACCGCTACAGCAGGAGACCCAGACAAACATCAGGGATCTTATCTGGATAATCCTCTTTGGAACAAAAGAAGTAAATGGTTTGTTCTCTTAGCGTTTAGCGAGACTGACTAATGTGACCTGACGTGACCACACTCTGCCCCCCAGGCCCTGCACTACATGCTGCTGGTGTCGGAGGTAGAGGAGACGGAGATCTTTAAGATCTGTCTGGAGTACTGGAACCACCTGGCAGCGGAGCTCTACAGGGAGAGTCCTTTCTCCACCTCCAGCACCCCGCTGCTTTCCGACGTCCCGCCACGCAGACACCTGTACCTGCCTGTACTCTCCCAGGTACGGCCTGTCAGCCATCACACACTCAGATATTCACACATGATGACCCTAACAGACAACTTTTACCCCTATAGTCTGGTAGTAGGCCTGTCAGCCAAAGTGCAATAACACTTGTGTACTTAAACGTGCTTCGCATGAGGAAGATCGGTCCGCTGTCTCAGACGCTCACATCCAACTTATTCCTCCTCCTTGTCTTGCAGGTGCGTTTGCTGATGGTGAGCCGCATGGCCAAACCAGAGGAGGTGCTGGTGGTGGAGAACGACCAGGGCGAGGTGGTCAGGGAGTTCATGAAGGACACAGACGCCATTAACCTTTACAAGAATATGAGGGAGACTCTCGGTAAGTTAGTACACGTCTGTGGTGATAAATACGTAGCTCGGTTTTCAGAGATACCAGTTCTTTCTATGAATGTAGGTGTGCTTTTTTTTTTTTTAGGTGTGCTTGGTTCCATTTTAACTCATACAGTGATGTTGCTAGGTACGCGTCCTGCGTCTCTGGACCCATTCAAATCCAAAAGGACGCAGTAAACTCACTATCCATGCGTCCATTATCCTTTTCCTGATAATGCTTTATTGTGAACAACAAATCTTTGTTGAAATGAACGAAAAGAAACTTCAAAACCACAAAAGAACGTACATACGGTTCTTATTAAACTATCTCGACGACACACACGAAAGGTCCCCGAGAGGTGAAAGAAACGTGCGTGCACACACTCGACCAGAGTTTCCCACCTGCAGCTTCGTTCCGCGCAATGCACGGTGTTGATGTGCTGCCTGAACCAGTCAGAAATCTTCACGCAGCTCGCGACTAATTGTTTTTCCTGCATAGAGGAATTTTTGGCGCACCCAAAGAGGTTTTCGCAAAAATAAAAACGCCAGCGCCAAAATGTTTTTTGACTTCCAGCGGTCAACTTCCCTCTCACCCACAGTCAATATTGATTTGTAAATTGTTTTTATATGTAACAAACTTGTTCTGCTATCTTGGCCAGGTTTCTCTTGAAAAAGAGATTTTATATCTCAATGAGACTAACCTGGTTAAATAAAGGTTAAATAAAAATATATTGCACATGCGTCTAGCACTAAGCTGCCATGTTTTGACTGTAAAGCTAGCGCTAATGTGTGTTTCAGTTTTTGTTTTTTTCCTCAGTCAGGCTGTACCATATTCTCCTGTATCCGTGCTTCCCCAGGGACCATCTGCATTTTCTTTTACACCGTTTTTTTAATGGCAGCTAAGACAGTTAGAATCATGTTAACATAGAACTTAGCCGTTGTTGCATGGAAACATACCCACCATGACTCCTCTCTCTCTCTCTCTCTCTCTCTCTCTGTGTCTACAGTGTATCTGACCCATCTGGACTACGCCGACACTGAACGCATCATGACGGAGAAGCTCCACAGCCAGGTGAATGGCACCGAGTGGTCGTGGAGGAACCTGAACATGCTCTGCTGGGCCATCGGCTCCATCAGCGGGGCGATGCACGAAGAGGACGAGAAGAGGTTCCTGGTCACCGTCATCAAGGTGGGACACACAGACGATATTATATTATATCGGCATTAAGCAGCATCCCTCTACAGGCAGAAATTAGTTAGCCATGTTGCATTGACACTGGTGAGTGAGACTTGCAGCTGGACTGCGTGACAGAAGCATTTCTTTCAATCAATTCTAATTGTTTTCTTTGTAACGATACATTTCTCCCAACCAGTTATAGACGGGGCAGTTAGGGTGTGTGTTGAACGTTTGTGGATTGTGTGTGTTATGTACTCAGGACCTGCTTGGCCTGTGTGAGCAGAAAAGAGGGAAGGACAACAAGGCCATCATAGCGTCTAACATCATGTACATCGTGGGCCAGTATCCTCGCTTCCTCCGAGCCCACTGGAAGTTCCTCAAGACTGTCGTCAACAAGCTGTTTGAGTTCATGCACGGTAAGAAAAGACCAAATCCTCTGCACACAACAGACCCAATACACTGCTTTTTGAAGCATTAAATGCATCTTTCTTGAAACTTATTACTTCTCAAATTTGAATCTGGTTACACCACTGTGATGTGTGATTATGTTTAGACACAGAATTAGTATTTTCTTAAAACCCGGTTCAAACTAAATATTCGCAACACCACACAAACGAAGAATACAGCGATGTCAACGATAGATTTACTAAACAGCCTTGGACCTGGATGCTGATGAAAAAAGGCTTCAAAAAACGTAAAAAAACTAAACGACAAACAGTCTTTAACTACCGTAAAAAGACGGTAGAAGGAAGTAAGGCAAGAATAGGTCGCAAATAGTAATAAAAACTTTGAACAAGACACAGTAGAAAGAAGGAAGGTGACACTAGGGCGACAAAAGTGACAACAAATTCAAATAAGTGACAAAAACTTTGTAGAAAAAAAAACAAGTGAGAAAACCTTCAAAAAAAGGTGACAAACTTAAAAAAAAGCGAAGACAGAAGTAACTACAGCCTTGTAAAAATGTCGCGTACCCCTAGGGGGACACGTACCCCCATTTGAGAAACACTGGTCTAGCAACGTAGACGTAGAGAGGGATCAGTGTTAGAACAAAGCCGTGAACCAGAGAAATAAAAACGTTTTCACCAATTCATCACTATTAGAAATGCAACTGTAGCAAGTATCTCGCTCTCTGTCCTCGTGTTAAGTCTTTGGTCTGAGCTGGACTTAAGGTGTCATTGTTACTTGAATTGTAAGTAATGCTTATGTGATGTTTCGGTGTTTAATCTTCCTCTTCGTCACACAGAGACCCACGATGGCGTGCAGGACATGGCGTGCGACACCTTCATCAAGATCGCCCAGAAGTGCCGGCGTCATTTTGTCCAGGTCCAGGTGGGCGAGGTGATGCCCTTCATCGACGAGATCCTCAACAATATCAACACCATCATCTGTGACCTGCAGCCACAGCAGGTCGGTCCTTTCTCTGGCCATTCTGTCTGCAATGGCACAGTTTTAGTTGTCATTAGTCTTTCATTTTTTTTTTTTTAAACACAATTATTTGAGACTTTTTCGGATGACATAGGTGACATTTGGCAGTCACGTGTTTCTTTGATAGAGTTGTATAAACTCTGCCGCTCGTAAATAGACATCTCAGTAGAGGACTGGGAGGAGGCGTGTCTCCTAGCCCAACAACCAGGTTTGGGTTTTTACAGTCAAACTGGTAATTAAAGGTCCACTGTGTAGTGTTTTTAAAGTATGTTAAATATGTCCTCATTGGTGTAAAATGACCTCTGCCAATGATCTGACTTCTCCTCCGTAAGCGAAGAATTTCTTATCTGTGTTTTATATTGGACGGGCAAGTTCAAGGACGCTTCCATGTCGTTCTGCCATTTTGAGAAACTCTAATGGCTGAGAGGGACATAGAGCACTAGCCGACCTGTCTAGCCAATCCACAACGTGTTTTCATTCAGAGCCGGAGTCACGTGACTGAAACCAGCTGAAACGGAGAAGGAGATCAAATCTGAAAGCCTGCACTGCCCTTTAGTTCATAATAGAGGATCGTACTTATGCCGAGCCACAGGAGAAGGAAGACATGTTGTCATAGCTTCTTGGTACCTAACGGCTACCGTAGTTGCAACGCGCATTTGAAAAAGCGAGGCGCTAGAGAGCGCTGTTTGTTTGAATGCAAAATACAATTTTACCGCTAGATGGGAGAAAGTGTACCTTTTAAGAACATGCATAACCCCTGTAAAGTTACATCACTTTAACCCCCAACATACCTGAAATCTGTATTAAATGTAATATAGAAATAATTGTGATGATAAAAAGGAAAACCTAAAACTCTGCTCCTCGTCTCTGCAGGTCCATACGTTTTACGAGGCCGTTGGCTACATGATTGGAGCTCAGACGGACCAGGCGGTTCAGGAGCTTCTCATAGAGAAGTACATGCTGCTGCCTAACCAGGTGTGGGACAGCATCATCCAGCAGGCCACCAAGGTGAGAACAGCAGGACGACTGCTCGATTAGAATCCATTGATGTGTCTTTTTAGTGCCTCAAACGTTGTCATTTGATGCCTACATGTAGCCAACTATTGTTAAAAATTGCGTCTTGTGCTAAATTGTGGGCTCTCCGCTGCAGAACGTGGACATCCTGAAGGACGCGGAGACGGTGCGTCAGCTGGGCAGCATCCTAAAGACAAATGTCAGAGCCTGTAAAGCTGTCGGTCATCCCTTTGTTGTTCAGCTGGGACGAATCTATCTGGACATGCTCAACGTCTACAAGTGTCTGAGTGAAAACATCTCCTCGGCTGTCCAGACCAACGGTTAGTTAGTTTGTGCGTGTGTGCGTGTTACAGTGTTTCATTTTCTGCCACTAGGGGTCTCTCAATCAAAACAAACAAGTTATGGGACGCCAAAAGAGTTTGTTGAGACAAAAAAAGAGCGAACAAGTTCACTAAATCAATCTAAGGGATGAAGATATGTTGATGTTGTGTTCACAACTTGTTTCCCCTGCCTCAGATTAGCCAAATAAAATCAGTTATTGCAGGTTAATATAACTTTTTCTTTCATACAGGTGAGATGGTGACCAAACAGCCTCTGATCAGGAGTATGAGGACAGTAAAGAGAGAGACATTGAAGCTGATCTCTGGCTGGGTCAGCCGCTCCAACGACCCTCAGATGGTGAGCCAGACTGTTTTTTTTTATTCTTCCTAGTTGATTCTGTAATGGAAGAGTGTTTTTTAAAATGTATGTTATACTTAAATCTGTGTTGTAATGACTTTCATTTTTATTAGTTTAGTCGCACACAAAGCATCCTCTGTATTCATGCAGCGTTGCTGCTCCGGTAAATGGAAAACTACTAACTATTATGGAATCTTGCCCAGTTTCTTCTTAAAAGCAACGGCCATAATGTTTATAATTAAAAGCTCAAATTAAACATATGTTTTCAGTTCTATGACCTGCACTGTAACCCTAACTGGGACCAGCTTGTAAACTTAGGTTTTATTTAGACTAAATCATGTTAAAGTCAAATTTTATATATCAGAGTGCAGTTCACTGTGGCGCTGTCTGTTAAAATGAGCCGGGAAGTGGACAGAAAAACTAACTTTACTTTTAATGATATTAAACCGAGAGAAATGTTCTCCGTTTGTCCTATAATGGTCATAAGTATCAATGGTCTCTAGTATCAATGGTCATTGATACTAGAGTAGCCTACTTCCTTGTTTTACTGCTGCAATTAATAAAATGCAGAGGAGGAGAAAAGAGCATCTGTTGAGTGTTTGATGGTAATTTATTTGTGCTTTAGAACATAATCGATGTGAAACAATCGTAAAAATAAGCTTAATTTCTCTCCGTCTAGTGCAATGACAAGTTCAAGTACAAAACATTTGGTGTCAACGGTCTCAACTACTGCCGGGAAACGCTTGGTTATGTTGTAACCTTGGTTCTCTGTAGGGCTGCACGAGATGAGGAAAATCAATAATTGCGATTATATTGCCATTTTGATTGCGATTTGATTCACGATATTGGAGGGAATGATCATTTTTGTATCATAATTCTCATTTTCATTTGACAAAAAAAAAAAAAAGATTATATAGTGTTAATTCTTTAGTCTGTAGGATACGATTTGAAGGCTGGGATGTCTCTGCAGCACCACAATACTTACTTCAGAATGGTTTGACAACATATTTTGCCTTTAAGAAATATTGCGTCCCCCCCTCCCTGAGATTTGGATATTGCACAAGTCTATAAAATGATTCCGATAATATGCGATTAATTGTGCAGCCCCTAGTTCTGAGAGGGAAGAAGCGCTCTACACCATACAGTACGTATGGAACAAGTAACGGTGTAACTGTTAGTTATACAGGAGAGAAGCCAGTCATTTGGGTTTGTGGCGAAACCTTTCCGTGCTCGGTTTTCATTTTGTGACTTTTGATTGAATTAAGGACTATTTTTCCAGTCTTATTTCTTCATTGAAGATTTCTGTAAAATAGTGTTGAAGTCTCGATCTCGTGAACCCAATCTTGTGTCTCGTGAGCTGGGTGTCTCGTCCGCACCCCTAACGTCTACTCTTTCTGACCAAAAAATAGTTAATGGTACGGTCATGGAAATTAGGCTGGTGCTGTTCCAAAGTCCATTTGAAACTCTGAAGCTCACGGTCAGTCTGTCAACATTGTCATGTTTTGTTCTCCAGGTGGCAGAGAACTTTGTGCCCCCCCTGCTGGAGGCGGTGCTCATCGACTATCAGAGGAACGTACCGGCTGCTCGGGAGCCCGAGGTCCTCAGCACCATGGCAACCATCGTCAACAAGCTGGGAGTCCACATCACGGGAGAAATCCCCAAGATCTTTGATGCGGTCTTCGAGTGCACTTTGAACATGATCAACAAGGTCGGTTTGTGTCATTTAGTCTCACACAGGATACTCTCGGATAACAATACACATTTGATATTAGAGTTTCAAGGTTTTACGGACTTTAAACTCGTCGTTGTTTTCCTCCTGTGCCTTCAGGACTTTGAGGAATTCCCCGAACACAGAACCCATTTCTTCTACCTCCTTCAAGCCGCCACGTCCCAGTGCTTTCCAGCCTTCCTGTCAATCGCCCCGGCCCAGTTCAAACTCATCCTGGACTCCATCATCTGGGCCTTCAAGCACACGATGAGGAATGTCGCCGACACAGGTCTGAACTGGCATCAACTCAAACGCATATACAGAATAGTTATTAAATTCAGAATGGTCTTGAAAAGGCTTGAAAATTTATTTTTTTAAATGTTTTTTTTTCACCCCGCCAGCCAAATTATTTAACGAATAGGAGATATTGCAAGTTGGAACCTGTAATAAGTCAAAAGAAAACGGACTAAAAACACTTGAAACAAATTTAAACTTAAAACACAGCTTCATTTTGATGTATATGTGTAAATGTAAGCTGTGCCTTTTAATCTGGTTGAGGTTACTTTATTTGTACCCGTAGGTGGATTTGGTTTGCAGTAGACAACACAGACAATAAACAGACATTATACAAGTTATCAAGGCTCCAATAGTCACTAAACGACAAAAAAAAAAAAAAAGTTGTATAGCATCTGGACAAGGAAGAGGCTGAAACCCACTACTTAAGGGGTGGGAGCCGTCATTTAAAATGGAGCTGCTGTAACTGTCTGGTTGTGCAGGTTCACTGGGTCAAGCTGTGACTCAGCCTACGAGACTAATTATGAAGCCGAAAGACAAAAAGTACACACTCAAGTTGCAGATGGAACATGTTTCAGTTTGGTAAACATCTTCTCGCTGTCTACAAACAAAATACTAACTCCTTAAGATTGGAGAGGTCACTGACTAATGACAATAAGTCATAATAACACAAGATTATTAGTAATTACATTGTAACGAATGTTAAAAACACAGCAGCAAGTTGTTAAAATCCTTTTGAGCTTGTGTTTTCACTGGACTGCAGGCAATACATCTTTCAAAAGGTGCCAATACTCACGCTCTTATCACTCACACATTTTTAATTCTGAAATCTTAGTTGAGACAGAATTGAGTCAACTACGAAATACAAGTTGGGCTAATGTGTCCGAGCAGCGCGGACGTTTGGAAGCAGTGGCTGTTTCTCACATCTCTGCTGGTCTCCTGAGCGTCTCGGTGTCCCTCCTGCAGGTCTCCAGATCCTGTACACTCTCCTGCAGAACGTATCCGGAGAGGAGGCCGCAGCGCAGAGCTTCTACCAGACGTACTTCTGTGACATCCTACAACACATCTTCTCCGTGGTCACCGATACCTCGCACACTGCAGGTACAGTAAAGGCACTGATGTGACGGCAGCTGGGGCCTTGTTTAGAGTTCCAAAACTCAAACTATTCAATGTTCTGTTTTGTTTTCATAGAACATTTGCACGTATTTGCCCCAATTATAATTTAAGACTAAAGATGGGGCAACTTAATGGCGTTTTCACACCTATAGTTGGTTTGCGTTGGTCCGAATCAGTTGTTGAGTTTGTAAACTTTTTCCCCTTGGGTTCAGTTTTATTTCATTTGTGTTCTGGACTTGTGCATATTTCCGGCATCTCCACGGTCAAACCAGCTCGTTTCATTTAAATAGTCAGACACTCGCAGCGAGGCGTCGCTCTGCTGTGCCGGTGTCTGTCTCGAGCTGTAGCGGCGCCTGGTTTGACCACGGAAATGCGAGTGACGGCGAGCGTGACCGCAGTCCGCTTCTGTGAGAGAAACCTGCAAGCTGCTTCAGTCTGCTGCTCTGCCGCGTCGCAGATCGCAAAGCACGCCTGACGTTAGCTCAGACTTGGGGAGTACACGTACAGTAGCTGGTGCCGGTCGAGGTCGGATCACGTTCTTACTAAAAACAAAATGCTCCAGAGTTCGTTTGAAAGCGAGGTCTCGGTATGATTGTTTTGGTCTGCTGAAGACGCGCATCCGATTGCGATTTAACCAAACTAAATAAGGCAGGTGTGAAAGCCCCCTAAGTTCATTCATTACTTTATAAATATGTAAAGTAAAATGTAATGTTAGAAGTTACTCTGGGAGGTTTTAACAGCTCTTTTATTAACATACTCGACACCTAAATAATCATGTTGACTGCTTGCTTCCTGTCCGCAGGGCTGACCATGCACGCCACCATCTTGGCCTACATGTTTAACCTGGTGGAAGAAGGGAAGGTCAGCGTTGCTCTTAGCGCCGCCAATCCGGCCAACAACCAGGCGCACGTCCAGGAGTACATCGCCAACCTGCTGAAGACGGCCTTCCCCCATCTGCAAGAGTAAGTAGGCTATCGAGAACCACACTGGGATGACGCGAGCTGTTGTGTCTTGTGGTTAACGTTTGCCACGTATTCCGCACTTTTTCTGTGGAAGAGGTTTTAGACAAACGTGGAAATTAAAGTGAAATGTTATACTTGAGATATTTTCAGCACAGCCGGGGGAGCTTCAGTAGACCAGAATGCACTGGGAATGACACATTTTGATTGAAGGCTGCAGCTTAGGCGTATCTCATGAAACCTAAAAGTGAGTCAGCACTTTGAAACTCCCATCTTCAGATTCTAGAAAATCTTCTTGCGGAGCACACTTTGACGCTCATCTGTCAGTCATCGACTTAAAGCGGTTGGGATGGGTCTGCCGAGGGCCTGGCCGCCTCAAAATCAGTCAGAGCACGGAGGACTGAGAAGGTTGAGCAGCTTGTGCTGTGCTGTTACAACTGGTTATAACCTCCAAGAGTAACACACAAACCACTCAATTGAGCATCTTTGTCATGAGCTGATTTGTAGTGTTTTTGTGAACAAAACAAATGTGTGGGAAGACTGTGGGAGGGAACTTTAAATGCTAACCAAAAAAAAGCCAGTGTGAATTTGTGGATGGTACTAATTTACTAATTTAGACTTTTCTGGTTTTGTCTTCAAAAAAAACAACTAAACAAAACCTGTCAGAGCAAATGAAACCTGAGCTCACAGATCGGTCTGGTTCCCAGGCTAGCAAGTCGTCGCTCCTCCTTTGGGAGTTTCCGAAGGAGAAATGCCTACATGAAGCATTAGTACATCAGATACGAGGGAAGAATGTAATGACGTTGGCTGATTTGAGTTTCTTGTCTTCAGTGCCCAGGTGAAGGTGTTTGTAACGGGTCTGTTCAGTCTGAACCAGGACATCCCGGCCTTCAAGGAGCACCTGAGGGACTTCCTCGTGCAGATCAAGGTGGGTGTCCAGAGGAAAAACACCTGCATCTGAAAAAACAGACCCGGGGGAGGATGTGGTGTTGAATCTAACTGACAGTTTCATTCAGACGTTTGACAACCCACAAAAAAAAGACTGATCACAGAAGAGCTCGTAAAGTTTTAGGATGAGTTGTAGCTCAGCCACACACTCCACCCAGAAACGAGAGTCTGCTGCCTCTCGTTCACCGTAAAGTCCAGTGTGATCAGTCACATTTCTACTTTTACATCGGTGGCTAGTTAAAACAGGCCGTTGAAGCTCATTCAAGGTGGAACTTGTGCTTTCATTTTTGAAAAGTTGGCAGCTTTAACCTTCCTGTTGTCCTCGGGTCAAATTTGACTCATATTCAAAATGTTTCTATATCAGAAATTTGGGTTTCTTTCAACCAAATTGTCAAAAAATAATGGTTGGTTCCATACAACCATTACTAGTCACAAGTCAAATACAAGATCAGCTCAGTACTTTCGTTGAATGTGGGTGTTTTATTCAATTTTATAACATTTGGAGGGGGAAAAAAGTGATAAAAGAACGTTAAAGAGTGACAAAAATGTCGGAAATAACTTGGGGGACAAAAAGCGCAGGAAAAGTGTGACAAAAACATCGGTAAGAAGTGACAAAAAAACTTTGGGGAAAAGCGACAGAAGTGTCGAAAAAGATGACCACAACGTTGAAGGAAAAAAAAAAAAGTTGCACAGTCGACGAGAAGACAACACAAGGGGCTAAGTGGTTTTTGGTCATCCCAGTAGAGCCTTAGACCATTTCTGATTTCCCAACACTGATGGAGTCACTTTTACTTGGACCCAGACACTTATTATTATTATTATTATTATTATTATTATTATTATTATATAATATGTAAAAGAGGGCATAGCTTAGTATCTGTGGTACGTAACGTTTTTCATGCACTGTGCTTGAATATTGTGTGTGAGAGAATTGTAACTAGTTGTCTGACCGGAGCTCCTGTCCAAATGTAAACCATGTTTCTGGGCTTAGATCAAAGTAACGACAGCTAGTAGAACGCTTCCTTTAACCCTTGTGTTGTCTTCAGAAGGTGCCAATACTCCGTCAACCTTGAATTTTTTCAATGTTTTTGACGTTTTGTTTTTGCTTTTTCCAACGTTTTAAGTTGTAAAATCTTTCTTCTACACATTTTCAGCGCTTATTTTGACATCCCATATTTTCTGATTCAAAACAAAAATTGAAAACGGGTCAATTTGACCCAAAGTCAACACAAACAAGTGCCAACTCTTTGGGGATATTACACACTTTTTATAAGCTCCGCGACATCACTAGTAAAGTTTTATTGTCATTTCAACCATATACATTGTGTATAGTGAGACGAAACGTTTCACCATGGATCAAGTGTTATCACTAGGGCTGTCAAAATGAACGCGTTCATTTTTTAATATTTAACTCGTTAAAAAAAATTAAAGAAATTAACGCAGCTGTGTTTGTTTACTTCATGTGGCGGCTGAGAAACGTAAGACGTCTAATTAGCAGCAGGCGGCGCCACTCTGTATTGTTGCCCAAGTAATGAAAACCGGCAGCTGATTGGACGAACGTGTCACATGGGTTTGTTTTCTCGTTAAATTCAAAGCCAGACTGTCATGGCGGCCGTTCAGAATACGATCTCATATCGTACTAAAATAGTTAACCGAAACGTGTTTCTGAAAACATTTTAAGCGAGAAATAGGCCGTGCAGTTGCTGAATCTGTCTTCATTTAAGCTCAACAAAGGTCAGTTTAGAAGATTTTCGTCAGATTTTGAGACTAGTCACCTCATTGTCCCGACTGCCCTGCCGCCGAATGAACATAGGCTCGTTGGAGATGAAAAAAAATCTGCTCTCAAGTCGGACCGTTTCTAGCCGTTTCCAGCAGCCTTCAGCAGGACTAAATAAGCCAAATTGTTGCTGCTGTTGTTCTGAAAGATATTAAACATTCTGAACTTAGCAGAACCTTTCCTTGTTTGTTTTTTCTTCATATTTGCAAAGTTCAGTGATTTAGCATTTAAATATCCATTATGACAAGCTTCAGTCTCAATTTAAAATGGCGATTAATCGCGATTAATTACAGCAAACTGTGCAATTAATTAGTTAATTTTTTTTAATCGATTGACAGCCCTAGTTATCGCGCATTTAAAATATATATAAAACGACATTTTAGACACTACTTGTTAATGTTTGTAACATAATATATTCTAATCGAATGGGAAGGAAGCTTTGAACGCTACAAACTAGGTCAGAACTCCGATTATTTGAACTTCTGACGGGAGAGACTTTGGAAAGTCTGAGCAGCGCAGGTCTTCTTCCGGGGGGAAAGTTTTCAGCTGGTTGGTTAGAACCTTGGCGCCGCTGAGCCTCTGCTTGTGTGGTCCTGCAGGAGTTTGCCGGCGAGGACACGACTGACTTGTTCCTGGAGGAGAGGGAGACGTCTCTGCGCCAAGCCCAGGAGGAGAAACACAAGCTGCAGATGTCGGTGCCGGGCATCCTCAACCCGCACGAGCTGCCGGAGGAGATGTGCGACTGAAGGGCGAACA
The DNA here is from genome assembly GCF_010015445.1 of Perca fluviatilis. Classification (NCBI taxonomy): domain Eukaryota; kingdom Metazoa; phylum Chordata; class Actinopteri; order Perciformes; family Percidae; genus Perca; species Perca fluviatilis. The sequence goes on along the minus strand of NC_053112.1, from coordinate 7,554,810 downwards.
GCGGCGTACAAAACGGCTCTGAAGGAGGGAAAGGGTCAAGAGAGAGCAAGGACGCTTCCTGTTGATACATTTTCTTTTCAAGTGTGTTTGTGTGCAAGTGTGTGTGTGTGTGTGTGTTTGAAAAGAGAATGAGGGGCCAGAGGAAAGACCCCAGCACTAGGTTGTAAGTCGACCAAAATCAATGTCAATATGTAAATGAGAATCGCCCAGCCTGACCTCCCTCCACCCTGGCGCGGATTCTTCTTCTTCTTCTTTTTCCCCCCTACGAACTTATTTTATACGATTTATTATTTTTTTGTGTAACATGCCATCTTTTGTTAATTCTTTTGCTAATTAAAAGCTTTGTCTGGCCATACGGTTCTTATACACATGCATGAAGTTGAAAGAATTCTTTTTAATCTCTCTGCACCCCCTCAGTTCACCTCTCCTCTCCTATTTGTTAATATGTAAATATATATATATATAATGTTGAAAACACTTGCGATGGCTAGTTGACGGACTGCTCTGGTTTCTGAAGTGCCATGTGCATGGCGCCGGACGAATGTGATGCTCAAGGGGGTCGACATGTACTTCCTTTGTTGTCCTGCTATGGTTTGTCAGTGTGTGTATCGTTTGCTTTTTTTTTTTTTTTTAACTCTGGCTCTGTGATGGAGCCGGACCTTCAGTTGGACCGCTCTGCGTTTGGATGAGAAGGAAGGCTGTGTGCATATCATCCTGTTTGTAAAGCTGTCTTAGTACTCTGAGAATATAAAGTTGGCTATTTTTACAAAAAAAAAAAAGAAGAAAAAAAAAATACAAGTCTCTGACTCGGCTTCTTCCCCAAATTCCCACGAGGGTTACGGAACGCCTGGAAAAAGACGAGCACGGTCACAGCTCGCCGTCCCGCACCTCAAGGGTTCATGCAAATTACATTAATTCTACGAGGTTTTGGAAAATGTGACATTAAGCTTGGCTGTTGATAGATCTAATTAATCTATTCAGGAAATGGGGAATAAATCTGCAAGGCAGCTTTACTTGTAAAGCACATTTCAGCAACAAGGCAATTCAGAGTGCTTTACGTAATAAACGATTAAAAACAAAATTTAAAAATAAAATACGAGAATAAACGATACAGTGCAGTATAAGAAATTAAACATTAAAGAGCAGTTAAAAAGTGTTTAAACAACTATTTAAAGAAAGGCAACATCAGAATGAAAGGTCTTCATTGAAACGAGAGTTGAACGGACCATTTTCACAGCAGACCTCTTAGTTCCACATTGCGTTACATTAATTCCTTAGTTGTATTAATTACGCCTGGGCTTTTCCTTCTATACCAGGACAACATGTCTACTGTAAACTCAACTCTACTCATAGCACCTGGCATACTAACACGCAGCCAACAGTGCTTCATAGTGAAATTTAAACCGACAAAAAACGGGATAAAACGATAATATAAAATTGCAAGAATTAAAAATCTAATAAAATGTTGGTTAATAAAACTCAATAGAATAAAATAAACTAACCCCAAGGATACAAATAATGTAAAAAATAAATAAATCTATGATTAAAGCTATAACATAACTCCAGATTTAAATCTAGATTTAAACAAGTCTGATTTGTGTGCACCAGAAAGTTTATCGTGCGCACAAGAGAGAAAAATTGTGAATTAAAGAAAATGTAGGTAGTACAGAAGGTCTTTGAATCTGATTCATTTGGGAACGAGTGGCATGAAATAAGTTTCTGCAGTCTTGCTTTTTAGATACCTTGCCCGTTGATGTGTATAGAATCCACAAACTATTTTCTGTTACGTTCTTTCACACCGCTGTAATGATATTGCAAGAAAAATGGGAAAAATAAGATTGCTTTTATGGACCAATGTGGACTGTATCCAACAATAACCTGCAATAAAAAGACCGTAGTAGTGGAGCAGCTATAGGAGTACAGCTCTAACTGCATTTCAAATTCTTTTGACTAAGTACAGTGGCATGCAGACAGACTTAGTGGGATGATGTTCCAGACACTGTCCAAACAAGGTACATTTGACTTCTCTAAGAACTGTTCTCTGGTAATTAAGACTAAAAGAAACATGCAGTTGCCAGTTGTGATATTAAATGGGTCTGAAGTTGGTAGGACACACACACACACACGTACGTCCCTGTCCCTGTGATGTAAAAGGCTAAAATAAATTAAAAGTATTTGAATAATGAGGGATCTGGACTGTTGGTAGGAGCAATATACGATGTATTACATCTGAGGAAATGGAAACAAACATTGTGAACAAAATACTTCATTTTTAGGCCTTTATTTTCACAAGACAGATGAAGACATGAAAGGGGAGAATGACATGCAGCAAAGGGCCGGAGGACGGAGTCGAACCCGCGGCCGCTGCGTCGAGGAGTAAACCTCTTTATACGTGCGCCTGCTCTACCAAATGAGCTAACCTGGTCACTTTTTCCTTCTTTTATAACATCCCAGCCCAAAGGCTTTTACAATACATGCAGTATACGTACGCTGTACACGTCGCCAGGATGGCACAGTCGGTAGAGCGGGCGCACATATACAGAGGTTCATGCCTCGACGCAGAAAGTCTAGGGTTCGAGTCCGACCTGGGATGATTTCCTGCATGTTTTCCCCTTCTCTCTCCCCCTTTCATTGCTTTCCTATCATTAAAGGCGGAAATGCCAAAAAATAAAATAAAGTACACTGTACAGAAGTGGTGGAATGTAACGAAGTGCATTTACTCAAGAACTTTAGCGCAGTTTTGGGGGACTTCCGTTTTATGTTTTTTTTAATTTTTTTACTCCTATTACACTACATTTATTTGATAACTTAAGTTAGTTTTTAAATTCAGATTTTAAAAACCAAATATAATCTACTTATACATTATGATGTAGTAATATAGGTTAAACTACCCAACGGTGTAAATAAAGTAAATAAAAATTAGCTCCAAAATAAATATATATAAAATAAGAAAATAAAAAAGTACATACATTGTAAATAATATAAATAAATAAGCAAACAAGCAAATAAACACAATTGGTCTTTCATTTAAATTAAAAGTTGGTTTTTTTTGGACCGCGGTTGCCCTTGAAATCCTAAGAAAAGGTTACGCTCGTTGAACTTCATTCAGAAGATATCGCGAGACTAGCGGAGAAAAACGAACGGGCGAAGGAGACAGCCCGAAAAGTCCCGAACTATTTACACTTGTGTGTCGCCCCCTCCCCTCCCCTCCTTTTTCATCATGGCTGCTGTGTCTACTCTCTCAAGTAACGCTCAGATTGGACACTGACTCGGTTTCTACCTTCCAGTGCCTCTAAACTTTTGGTGTACATCAACTTCGCTTGGATGCAAATCACAATCTACACCTCGTTGTTGCCCCTCGTTTCATTTAGTGGGATAACCTTCACCAATCACTGCCTCCACTGGGCCTTTTTTACCCCAAAAACAACCAACTGCCAGCCAACAACAGCTTCCAGTGCAATGGTTTAACTCAGTTCTCCCCTCCATGAACAATGTGTGAAAACTGCGCCGAGCTGGTGGAGGTTTTAAATGAAAGTAAGTGCATTTTATTTAACGTTACGTGAGACGATGCTGAACTAGCTGCTTGCTGTTAGCATCGCTTGTCCACTGAAGCTTGATGTTAGCTCTCTGGTGGCTAAGCTAAATGTAACTTTGTGTGTTTTCGTGATTAGCCTTTCTATCCAGACTTTTTTTGTGGCCAAAATGGCATTGTTTCTGCGCGGTTGTGTTAGTCGGTGACAGTTGCGTTTTCGTGTCGGACTGTGTCGGTTTTGATGCGAATGCCATTTTCCCCTTACAAATTGGCATTTTTTTGGGGCCTGTCTGTCAAACACTCCTCACAAAACTCTCACAAGCTAACTCCCCCTATATCGACTTCAAAATCGCATCACCTCGGTAGGTTTTGCGTGTGACATTGCAGCCATGCCTTAACATACGTCAACACTGTTAAACACGGTACACATGAGCAATTTCTAAAGATGCTACATGGTGCCAAAACGCGGCTTTGGACGGATTTTTTTGGAAGTTAGCTTGAGTTAGCTTAGTGTAGCTACAGCCTGACTTTGTTTGATGTGTTTGTCAGGTCAATCTGCTAGCTGTCCACTCCGCTGCCACCCATTGTGTTGTGGATGGTTTACATTCACAGTTCAAAATACACTTGCTAGCCGTCCAAAAAACACGCTTAATATCGCAGACACGAAGATGATAATGGAGCTCTGTCGTGTGTGTTTTTTTAAATCGACTCTCTTAAATGTTAGTAAGCTAGCACAGGACATTAATGGCTGCAACGAGGCGCATATTTTGCCACAACGTTAATCCTCCGTGGCTTGTGCATGTTTTTTCGGGGCCGATGTCGTGTGCACATCGGCCTCACTCGTCGCTGGATTCGGTTGTTAAAATAAATAAAAAATAATCTCGCTACGACGTCTCATCTCACATGCAGGGCTAACGTCAACTTAAGCCAGCAAATGTAAATACAAGGTTGCTTTTATAGCTACAAGTTAGCCAGCCGTTGGGTCCAGGCGTGCTAACCGGGCCTTGCTGCACTTCAGGGGTGTCTGTAACAAAGCCCTTTTTTTGTGTGTTATAACACCATTTGTAAAGCCGTTACCATGCAGCGTTGGACGGTTTATTTGTCGTTTTCCTGTGTGTGTTCAGCCCATTGTGTGTGTGTCACGAGCATGTGTGTGTGAAGGCAAAGCTCCTCCTGCAGGCTCTGTAGGAATCCACTTTAACACCCACACAGAGACAGTCCTGCACCTGCCTGTAGCATGGTAGCACTAACTTAAACACGGCAAAGGGTACCCAAAACAAGTCCAGCTAATTGCCGTTTGACAGGTTGTTCGTTTGTTAGGGATAAGCCCTTTGGGCTGGTGTTTGTGTGTGTGTGTGTACACATTTCTGTGAGATTGAGTTGTGGCCACCTGTTTTTGGAAAGCAATACCATCCTCAGTACAGTTATGACTAAAAGTATGTGGATACTCATTACAGGCATACAGTTGTGCTCATAAGTTTAGGAACCCATGCTAAAGTTGACTAAAAAGAGTCATCTTTTGGAAATTGATCTTAATGCCTTAATTTAAAAAAATTGGAAAAATCCAACCTTTAAGGACACCAATTTTCTTTGTGAATGAATAAGGTATCGTAAATACATAAATGTTTTTCCTTAAAATACAGGGGGCATAAGTATAGACACCCATAGAGGCAGGCAGATGTTTATTTTTAAAGGCCAGTTATTTCATGGATCCAGGATACTATGCATCCTGATAAAGTTCCCTTGCCCCCCCCCCATCATCACATACCCTTCACCATACCCCCCACATCATCACATCATCACATACCCTTCACCATACCCCACACATCATCACATACCCTTCACCATACCCCCACATCATCACATACCCTTCACCATACCCCCACATCATCACATACCCTTCACCATACCCCAAATCATCACATACCCTTCACCATACCCCCATCATCACATACCCTTCACCATACCCCACATCATCACATACCCTTCACCATACCCCCACATCATCACATACCCTTCACCATACCCCCACATCATCACATACCCTTCACCATACCCCCACATCATCACATCATCACATACCCTTCACCATACCCCCACATCATCACATACCCTTCACCATACCCCCACATCATCACATACCCTTCACCATACCCCCCCATCATCACATACCCTTCACCATACCCCCCCATCATCACATACCCTTCACCATACCCCACACATCATCACATAACCTTCACCATACCCCCACATCATCACATACCCTTCACCATACCCCCACATCATCACATACCCTTCACCATACCCCCACATCACATACCTTTACCTTACCCCCACATCACATACTCTTCACCATACCCCCACATCATCACATACCCTTCACCATACCCCCACATCATCACATACCCTTCACCATACCCCCCCATCATCACATACCCTTCACCATACCTAGAGATTGGCATGGGGTACTTTCCATAAAATCATCTTTCAATTCAAATCAAACCAGCTATTAGGCTAACTGAAATAAAACCATGCCAATCTCTAGGTATGGTGAAGGGTATGTGATGATGTGGGGCTCATTTTAATTCCAAAGGCCAAGGAATTATCCTTTATCAGGATGCATAGTATCCTGGATCCATGAAATAACTGGCCTTTTAGACACAGGTTGTAAGTAACCTGTGTCTAAAACTTTGCAAAAACTAGAACAGATAAGGAAAGTCAAAACTTGCTGGTGAAGTTTTAAGGATGTCCTGCCTCTTTAGACTGTACACCTAGTTTACCTATGAGTACCAATAAAGGAACCTGAACCGGTCATTTACCAATTCTTGATTGGCCAGCAGCACATTCAAATTGATCAAATCATGATTATGATACGATGACGCCCAAACGGCCAAGTAGGTTGTTACATTTACTTGCCCGAAGTGGCTCCTAACTTGCCCCGGGCCATCGGGGAAACCCTTTATTGTTGAAACCCTGCTGATCTAACATGATTTTTTGTCATGACAGACGATAAAGTGTTCCGAATCTGATGAATAGCATTACAGGTAGGAGGAAAAATACGTATTTTTTTAATTTTAGGGTGAACTGTCGACTTTTAAATGAGACTGCAGTCAGGTATCTGGTTGTCATTTTTACCAGTCTTAAGTCTGCTCTGTAGTTGAACTCAATTTAGTTGCTAAACCATTCAAGAACACAGAAGAATTACTTTTTTTTTTTTTACTTACTTTACTTTTCTCTTGTTAGGGAGTCTGTCAAATGACATTTAAAGGTCAATATCATTAATTTTCCAATTCTTAATAGAAATGGAGACGTCTGGCCACCAAAGTCGGGCAGCGGTGTTGGTGTGAATGTTATTTGTGAAGTCAGCCACTGATCAGAGTCAGAAAAGGTTTTTATTGCCACAATAAGTTACACTTATTTGTAAATTGCCTTGGTGAAAGGTGCATACATACATAGACAGACAGACAGACATATTAAACATTAATATGAAACATTCAAATGTGTATACAAAATAACTGTTGCATAAGAAAAAGAGGCTGAAAGGGTTGAGCGCAGAAAATGCAGAGGTGTGTGTGTGTGTGTGTGTGTGTGTGTGTGTGTGTGTGTGTGTGTGTGTGTGTGTGTGTGTGTGTGTGTGTGTGTGTGTGTGTGTGTGTGTGTGTGTGTGTTCGAGGTCAAGTTCTTCCACACCAAACTCAGAAAAGCATTTCTTTATGGGACATAGCTTTGTGTGTGTGTGCATTGTCATGTTGAAACAGGACACACACCAACTGTTGACACAAAGAAAGAAGCACACTGTAGTCTTTTTAAAAATCATTGTATGCTGTAGCATGAAGACTTTATTGGGACTAAGAGGCCGAGACCAAATGATGAAAAACAACCCCAAAACAGACGCTCAACATGCATCTTCTGCCTTATCTTTTTGAATGAGCAGTTAATCTGCTTGACAAAGATTACAGCGGAGGAGGGAATCTTTCCTGTTTTTTTTTTGTTTGTTTTTTTTTGTCTGAGTTGAAGGGCCAGCTGGAGTTCACCCCACTGCTGTGATAAGTGATAGGTCGTAGTTTATCGAAATGTTCCACAGGGCTGGGCAATGTATCGACAGTATATCGTTATCGTGACATGAGACTAGACTTCGTCTTAGATTTTGGATATGGTAATATGGTGATATGACATAAGTGGTGTCTTTTCCTGGTTTTAAAGGCTGCATTACAGCAAAGTGTAGGTTTGGGTATCGTACCGGTACGTCTGAAACGGTTCCGATTCCTAAAGCGATTATTGAAAAACTGAAAAATGACCTCAAAGGTGTAATATGTTTACTAGCGATCACGTGCAGTGAATGGTTAATGTGCTTCTACGTCCGTTTTGGTGAGCCCAGAGGGCTGCATGTCGTTCCCCCTCTCTCTCCCCTTTCATGTCTTCAGCTGTCCTATACAAATAAAGGCGCAAAATGCCCCCAAAAAGTATCTTATAAAAAAGCATGTGTTGTATTGCGTTGCATGATGATCAGAATCAGTTTTTATTGGCCAAGTATGCGTACACACAAGGAATCTGACTTTGGTAGGTGTTAACTGTCTATACATTCAACAAATTTACATGTAGTAGTAAACATTCAGTAGACAAATGGTAATCTAGACACATACTGTACAATAGAGAGTACAATATACATCTAGGCACATGTCAACGTAATATACATATATACAAATAAGACATAATATCAAGACAAGTACACATGGAGTAGGATGTAAGGTGCAGAAAGTAATGGTGTTAAGAAGTCTAACAGTAGCTCTTCCTTTTCAGCTGCAAGTATGCCAGAGGCCATTGTGTAGCAGTCTTGGTGATAAGCTGTACTGTTAACAAAAATGTGTTTCAAACCTCACAATTAGAGCTGGGAATCATTTTATTTTTTTATTTTTATGCCGTTGCCGATACAGTACCTGGCCTTCAGTACCAGAACAATACTTCTTTTGTTCAATCCCCAGCCCTACTCGCAATATTAACCCTTGTGTTGTCTTCCCGTCGGCCATGCACTGGTTGTCATCCTGGAGCCAAAAAATTAACTTCACTTTAAACTTCAACTTTAAAGTCACTTTTTAAAGTCAAATTTTTTTTTTTTAAAGATATAATATTTTTTTTTTTAAAGATATAATATTTTTTTTTTAAAGATATATTTTTTTTTTTTAAAGATATTTTTATTTTATTTTTTAAGATATTTTTATTTATTTTTTAAGATATTTTTATTTATTTTTTAAAATATTTTTATTTTTTTAAAATATTTTTATTTTTTTAAAGATATTTTTATTTATTTTTTAAAGATTTTTATTTATTTTTTAAGATATTTTTAGAAATTTTTTAAGATATATTTAGAATTTTTTAAAGATATTTTTATTCATTTTTTAAAGATTTTTCTATTTTATTTTTTAAAGATTTATCTATTTATTTTTTAAGATATTTCTGTTTATTTTTAAGATATTTTTATTTATTTTTTAAGATATTTTTTGGGGGGCATTTTTAGGCCTTTATTTTCACAGGACAGCTGAAGACATGGAGAGGGAGAGGGGGAATGACATGCAGCAAAGGGCCGCAGGTCGGAGTCGAACCCACGGCTGCTGCGTTGAGGAGTTAACCTCTCTAGATGTGCGCCTGCTCCACCAGCTAACCCGTCCACCTTTTCCAACACTTTTGATGGGTTGTTTTTTTAACGTTTTTTGTCGTTTTCTTTTACAAATGTTTAGTTTCTGCTAACACCAACCTTCTACCACTAGCTTTACACTTCTTTTTGTAATTCATGGTCCACATACCTCATTTAATATGAAATTATAGCTAATGTTTGAGTTAAAAAAGCAGCAATTATTATAAATTATTGTAAAATTCCAGGATCATATGTTGAGTGCATGAGTTTAGTCAGAGTACTGTTGTTGTAATTCCAAAGAGCGTTGTATTGAACCTTTTTATTTTATTTTTTTGGGTAATTTGGTTAGAAAGAAACCCATATTTCTAGGGCTGTGCTCGATTTGAAGAAATTCTCAGTCGACTAACAATCATTCAACTGTACCGACTAATCGATTAGTTGATTTAATCGACAGATCTGTAAATCTGAGTTTCTCCGCTAAGAGTCATGCTAAAAGCACCACTTTAATTCTTGTGTTTACCAGAGATGTGCTCGTACGTTTCTTGGAAATAAGTCATTCAGCATGAAAAAAAGCATCAAACATGACTAATGGACTAAAGAGATCTAAGTTGACTAAGACCAAAACGACCGATTAGTCGACTAATCGACTAAGAGGGAGCAGCCCTACATATTTCTGATACAGAAGTTTTGAAAATGGGTCAAATTTGACCCGAGGGCTACAAATATCTAAAATAAAATGTATAGTGGTGGGTAATCAACATATACTATTGTGAATATAAGTGTATTTGTACTCTTGTGCTGTTTTCTCAAATGAACTCTGAAAATATGCGACTAATCAGGTGTGGGAATTTGCTGAGGTGGTCTTTTCACGGGTCACAGAGTTTGTTTGAGGGAGCAGGCGGGGTAAAGTCCCTTTTGATTGGTTCTGACATTTGCGTGTGTTCTTACGAACAGCTCCTCTGGCTGATGTGGAGATCCTTTCAGGTTTGCAGTGGATGTGTGAAAGGGGCTTACGGCTCTCTCCGTCTTGAGGTTTTTGATGTGGCGTTGGATGAAGGTTAAAGTTTGTGCTGCTGACACACTACACACACGCGGTTTCACCTCGCCTTGGGCGGCTCAACGCTGACTCGGGTTACAAGACAGTAAATCTTTCGCTCATGTGCTTCTCCACAAGTCCAGCAGTGAACTCCGTCAAGTGGTTGTATTTTCGAGGCTACATCTACACTTGGCGGCTGAGACAGTTCAACCCAAACGCAAAAGCCACAACGCAAATACAAAAGCTACAATACAAATAAAAAAAGCCACAACCCAAATACAAAAGCCACAACACAAATACAAATACAAAAGCCACAACCCAAAAACAAAAGCCACAACACAAATACAAATACAAAAGCCACAACCCAAATACAAAAGCCACAACCCAAATACAAAAGCCACAACACAAATACAAATACAAAAGCCACAACCCAAAAACAAAAGCCACAACCCAAAACAAAAGCCACAACCCAAATACAAAAGCCACAACACAAATACAAATACAAAAGCCACAACACAAATACAAAAGCCACAACCCAAATACAAAAGCCACAACACAAATACAAAAGCCACAACCCAAATACAAAAGCTACAACACAAACTCAAAAGCTCAGATACACACCCCTATTACAGTGTTAGGGGTGTAATATGTCATACATACACACGGTATGTATGATATATATATATATATATATATATATATATATATATATATATATATATATATATATATCACACACACACACAGTATGACATATTACACCCCTAACACTGTAATAGGCAGCATATTGAAGATAACATAACATTAGCATCAACAACACACTACCGTTCTAGCTTTTGTGTCTGTGTTCTAGCGTTTGTGTTCTAGCTTTTCCGTTTGTAGCTTTTGTGTCTGTGTTCTAGCGTTTGTGTTGTAGCATTTGTCTTGTAGCATTTGTGTTCTAGCGTTTACGTTCTAGCTTTTCCGTTTGTTTTGTAGCTTTTGTGTCTGTGTTCTAGTGTTTGCGTTCTAGTGTTTGTGTTCTAGCGTTTGCGTTCTAGCGTTTGCGTTCTAGCGTTTGCGTTCTAGCGTTTGTGTTCTAGCGTTTGCGTTCTGGCGTTTGCGTTCTGGCGTTTGCGTTCTGGCGTTTGCGTTCTAGCGTTTACGTTCTAGCTTTTCCGTTTGTTTTGTAGCTTTTGTGTCTGTGTTTTAGCGTTTGTGTTCTCGCGTTTGTGTTCTAGCTTTTCCATTTGTAGCTTTTGTGTCTGTGTTCTAGCGTTTGTCTTATAGCTTTTGTGTCTGTGTTCTAGCGTTTGTCTTGTAGCATTTGTGTTCTAGCGTTTGTCTTATAGCTTTTGTGTCTGTGTTCTAGCGTTTGTCTTGTAGCATTTGTGTTCTAGCGTTTGTCTTATAGCTTTTGTGTCTGTGTTCTAGCGTTTGTCTTGTAGCATTTGTGTTCTAGCGTTTGTCTTATAGCTTTTGTGTCTGTGTTCTAGCGTTTGTCTTGTAGCATTTGTGTTCTAGCGTTTGTGTTGTAGCTTTTGTGTCTGTGTTCTAGCATTTGTGTTCTAGCGTTTGTATTCTAGCTTTTCCGTTTGTTTTGTAGCTTTTGTGTCTGTGTTCTAGCGTTTGCGTTCTAGCGTTTGCGTTCTAGCGTTTGCGTTCTAGCGTTTGCGTTCTAGGGGTAGTTGTTAATGCCTACCATACTGAAGACCCTGGAAAGACCTTAAAAAGATTAAAGTCTGACACCATCTCACATCTGAAGACCCAACCTGTCGTCATGTCGCGGACGATAAGATTTTACTACCGCGACTTCAAACTTACGATGATCTCAAACACGTTTTGATTTAGTTGAAACATCGAGTTGGAGGTGCAACGATGAATCGATTTAGTTGTCAACTATTGATTAATCAGTTTGAGTCATTTCTTTATATTAAAAAAAAAATAATAATTCTCTGATTTCAGCTTCTTAAATGTGAATAATTTCTAGTGTCTTTTCTCCTGTGTGACAGTAAACTGGATATCTTTGAGTTTTGGACAAAAAAAGACATTTGAGGACGTCATCTTAGGCGTTGGGAAACACTGATCCACATTTCTCTAGGGCTGTCCTCGACTAAAGAAATTCTTAGTCGACTAACACTTAAACGATTTTGTCGACTAACCGATTAGTTGATTTAATCGACAGAGCTGTGCGCTGTGAGAGGTGGTTAAGACTAGAAAAGCACGATATAAATGTAGTTAATTAACCATCTGTAAAACTGAGTTTCACAATTAATCCTGCAAAAGCACCACTTTAAATCTTGTGTTTACCATAAATGTGCTCAGAAGTTTCTTGGAAATAAGTAATTAAGCATGAATAAGCATAAAAAATGACTTATCAACTACAGAAATCTTAGTCGACTAAGACCAAAACGACCGACTAATCGACTAAGAGGTGGCAGCCCCACATTTCTCACCACGTTTTGACATTTTTATAGATCAAACATCTAATCGATGAGTTTCTGAGCCCGGTTTTTGGGCTCAGAAACTCCTGAATAGTGCGGAGATATGCGTTTTTTTTCTAAAACCAAAACGTAGCTGTGTAAATGTAGCCCGATAAGACCCAATCAGGAGGCGAAGGCTGGCGTCGGCGTAGTCGTTTCCAAAGGTCTCCGTTTTTTTCCAACGTTTTTAAATAGTTACATTTTTCTTCCACACGTTTTCAGCGCTTATTTCTACGTCCCATATTTTCTGATATAAAACGAAAATAAAAAAAAAACTGGTCAATTTGACCAGAAGTCAACACAAGGGTTAAACCCAAAGTGTGTAGAAGTGTGTAGATGGAGCCTGAGGCAGGGTGAAGCCTGTTGGGCCTTTTTTTTTTTTTTTAAACTTTCACTGGCGTTGTGGAGGGCTGCCGGGGGCTCCGCGGCAGGATGCTGTCAGCTGTGACAGCTCTGTCTACAAGATTGGCAGCTCCATGTGTTCGGTCCGGGGGTGACCTGTGACCTCAGATTTGCTGCAGCAGCAGCGCGTGTGTGTGTGTGTGTGTGTGTGTGTGTGTGTGTGTGTGTGTGTGTGTGTGTGTGTGTGTGTGTGTGTGTGTGTGTGTGTGTGTGTGTGTGTGTGTGTGTGTGTGTGTGTGTGTGTGTGTGTGTGTGTGTGTGTGTGTGTGTGTGTGTGTGTGTAAGAGACAGAATCCCCCTTTAACAACAGGGCACTGTGTTTTCAACACATGGGCTGATCCACATGGTTTCCAAAAAATGCAAGGAGGTGCTTCTTTTGTGTGTTTTATGTGTCTACATTGGTTATCTATGTGTTTAGGCAAAAAAAAAACACAAAACGATTTGAAGAGGTCACCTTGGGCTCTGGGGAATCGGGATGGGACATTTTCTAAATCATTTTGATTTTAATTGAGCCGGTAGAACTGCGATATCTTTTGTATAAAACAGATCCTATGCAGTGTGAGCGTGCCACAGGGGTCAGACGTTATATAAACTTAGTCGTCCCGCTTGTTTAAAGACTCCTCGATCACACGTACAAACTAAACCATTTAAAAAAACATACAAAAAAGAAGTACCGAATGATGCAACTTGACTAATGAGTAGGCTTGAAAGTCCCAATTGAAAACTATGTTTCTTTGTGACGGTAGGAAAAGCATTAAAGCATGAATGATATTTAAATTCCATTTAGCTGCTTCACTTTCAGGCTCCTAATTAGAGCTGCAAAAAATAATTGAACTGTGTTGATAATCGATTAACATTTCGACATTTAACATGTAAAAAGGGGGGGCGCAAATTTACTGGTCGCACATGTGCGACTGGGTGTAAAATTCAGTCGCACACTCAAATTTTGTTCCCAAAATGTGACCATTTGGTCGCAGTCTGGAGCCTCTGAACTACAGAGCAGACTCCCCCCAGACTAATGTTCAGTCTGAAAAGACTGAGCTAGGTCTGGTGATAGCAATAGACAAAAGAAATAAGCACTAAAACACAGGACCTTCTTCCTGTATTCACTTTTCTTGCCCCCGCCCCCCAGACACATCTGACCAATAAGCAGAGTGAACGCTCTCGTGCGCGGTTTGGAACTACGCATTTTGGTACGCTTGAATTCACCCAAACCAATATAGGTGTTTAAAAAAAACGCCCTAAGAGACAGAATGTGACCAGTGCGTCATATTGGTCTGGAAAAACGTGGAAAACGGACATTTAAAAAGATCGCCTTACGTGAGAAGCTCAGCGATCCATCTTTCTGAAATATTGAGTCATTCTGTAGCAGTTCACATCTCTCGGAGTCAACATCTGTTGGCATTTTAGTCCTACTGTACTTATAGTGTCGCAGCTGGAGAGCGTTTATGTTTGTCTGGCTGAACGTTACAGTCAACTGCTGAGCTGAGTGTCCTCCCCCCTGCTTGTATTTATAGCCACAAAGCGCTGCAGCCATAAACTGGGTTTTAATGTTGGCACCACATGCCTGTTCCCTAGACGACGACATCATCATCATCAAAGCAGTGAACCGACGTCCCCACGGCACGGCTGCAGGAAAAACGGCCAAATCTGCCGGGCCGATATCCTAAAATGTGGAGGTCCGCCCCGGTTCTGAAGCCCCCCATGAGGAGCCTCTGTTCACACGAAGAAGCGGAAAGGGTTTTAAGTTCAGTTTTGGTGGAGGACAAAAACGTCCCACTGCCGAGATGGTCGAGAACTATTGTTGCTGTTTTTTTTTTTTTTTTTTGTGTGTGTGTTCGGTCTGTCTTCGCTGTCCAATTGAGGTCAGCGATTCAGCCGAGACACCGGATTCCTCTAAGCTCGGTGTGACCAGCGTGGATCTTTTGAGGGCCAGTACAATAACAGTAACTTTAGACTGAAGCCGTGGAAGTCTGGTGCCAATATTTAATGTCTTGGCTGTAGGCAGCCTCCGATTTGTAGCCCATCGGATAAAGGGCTTTTGAGGCCGATTTATAAATATTTGAGAATAAACACGTGATAATGATCATTGAATCAAAGCATAGAAACCAAGGGTAAGGCGTACATTTTAATTTTCTTTTAGTTTTTTGCATTTATTCAGATTTAGATATGACCGTGTCCTCATTGTTTGTAGTAAAGGTGATCCATTTCTCCAATTTTCTGGCCTATGTCTCCTTCTTATTCTTCAGGGAACATGAGTCCGTTCTCCATCCTATATATATATATATATCTCACTTGTATCACTGTATGTCCATCTGTTGTTTAAGGCTGGGAGGTTTGCCTTTTTAATACCGGTTGTTAGTTTCACACTTTGGTGCGGGAATCTAGTGGAATTTTTTACGGAGATGAAGATCATCAATTCACAACAGAACGTTTTCTTATTACAATAATGCATAATTAATGCCGGTGTTTCAAACTTTGAGTCTGATTTTAATTATACTCTTTATTGATCCCCAATGGGGCAATTTCAGTTTCTCTGTTATTACACACTACACACAGGCCTGAAACACACACACACACACACACACACACACACACACACACACACACACACACACACACACACATATAAATGCTCAGGTCCTTTAACTTCAACTTCATTTGTGTCCCCGAAGGGCGATTAGGTGTGCAGCAAGTACAAACACATCCAAGACACATAAATACACACAAGTTCTACACACAGTCCAACCGGAACACCACCGTACAACAACAAGGTGCGTGGATAGCGGCGTCGAACGGCGTTTATCCATCACATGGTACCTGCTCGGCTCGCCTCGACGCACTGTGCGTTCCGTTTTCCGTTGCAGATTTTAGATTGTAGTACGGCCTCAGCGCGGCTGGTCATCACAGCGGCGCCGCAGTAAACTGCCGTGACCTAACGTGTGACACACACACACACACACACACACACACACACACACACACACACACACACACACACACACACACACACACACACACAGAGAACGTCAAAGGTGTGTTGTTGTGGCCACAGCCAGGAGACACATTTAGTTTCTAAAGAAGCTGGAGGCAGCAAAAAAAACAACACACAGCTGGCTGAACTATTTAACTAAACTACTAAACCTAAAATGGCGAGTTCGTTCAGGAAACCCCCGTCTGTCGCTTTCACGTCACCTTTTTTGGTACCGCCTCAGCTCGCTTGGAACCTCGACCGAGGCGGTACTAAAAAAAAAACGTACCTGTTGGCAGGTACTAGGGACTTTTTTTTCGTAATGGAAAACCAAAAATGGCGAGTAGAGTCGAGCAGGTACCATGTAATGGAAAAGCGCCAAAAGTAACCTACATAGGGTAGGAGAAAGTGCATATCGGCCTACAAAGTTGAACACAATATAATCAACAGTGACCATCGTCAACAACATCATCATCAGCATCCATTAAATTACATGACCAACCCATTTAATCAGCGTTTCTAACATCCTCCACAACACATAGTCAACAGACTAGAATATATAACCAACCAAGCATGCTTCACACGCACTAATGGAGAGATGTCAGAGTGAGTGGGCTGCGACTGCTGAATAGACACCCTGAGCGGTATGGTGGGGGGGTTCGGTGCCTTGCTCAAGAGCACCTTGGCAGTGCCCAGAAGGTGAACTGGCACCTCTCCAGCTACCAGTCCACACTCCGTACTTCGGTCCGGACGGGGACTCGAACAGACTGAGCTACTGCCACCCAAGTCGTATGCTTACTACTTCCCAAAACACATGCGTTTTCATCAAAATCTTTACTATTTACAGCACTTCCGCATATACGGTCTCTCACACGGTGGACGAGTAGCACCTCCAGGTGTTTTTAAAATGTTAAAATAATACATTTTGTCAGATTCCTGAGATGTATCCAGCTGTTCTCTAACGTGTTTGTCTTTGTTTCTCCTCAGTATCGGATGCAGACGGCAGTGAAGGAGGCTTCCAGCTAAAGAAGGAACATGCCCTGCGAGTGCTGGGCTACATCAGCTCCTGGACACAGAGGTCAGTGCGTCTCCCTTCTGAACTCGCCTCTCACGAGTCGGCCGACAACGTTTTTACATAATTGGGCTCAAAGAAAAACAAGTTTTATGACGTCGCTTTGCTCGATTCCTACTGTGTGTGGAAAGTTTAAGTTTCTTCCCAAACTTTAACAGGCACCTGAAGCTCTTTGTCTCCCCAGTTCACTGCTGGGGGAAATGGAAAAACAAATGTTGATTTTAAAAATAACAAATACATTTTAACCAACTAGCTGGTCTCTCCCTCAGTAGGACTTTATCACTATAAGTTGGTGTGATTAGGGTTTTGTTTGACTAGGCCGGGGGTCAGCAATCTTTACCATCGAAAGAGCCATTGTTGGCCGTAAAAAGTCGACCGAAACAAAATAAAACTATGAAAAGGGTCCTCTTTTCACTTTTCCAACCATCACAACTCTAGTTTTGGTTGAAATAAACACATAGTTTACTGATTTACATGTGAAAATATGTTGGCTCTACACACGCTAAAAGTATTGTTTTTTTTAAATGGAGTCTGGTGGGTTTAGCGCTAGAGACTTCAGAGCTGTTTCTGGTTAAACAAAAAGGTCTCAAAGAGGTTTTAAAGGTGCCTTGCCACACAAATCCATTTTTACTTGTATTTTTTTTAAATCTGTCAGGTCCATATGTGTTTGTGTTATGTGGTGAATGTGAAAATGAACTGCTACCTCCTCTGTCAGCTCTAGCCACTCAACAGAAATAAGCCGAGAAGTTAGACCAATCACAGAAGCTGGTCAGTCTGACATCATACCGCCTGAGCTCATTACTATTCATGAGCTCGCCCAGTTGCGCTGGGTAAAGGATTCTGACAGCCAGGCTCTCATTGGCTAGCTGTTAGCCAGTCAGAGTCAAGCAGCTTAGCTCGTTGAATATTAATGAGAACTGGCACAAATCGAGCCGAGTCTTCCTGCAGGCTTTCTATGCCACGCTAGAATGGCTTGAAACAAGGTAACCAAGGCATTTTTTCCACAAAAAACTTTCCATGGTAGAACTTCAGACGTTACCACAAAGTAATGAAATACGTGCGGCAGGGCATCTTTTTAAAAAGGCCTATATCCATAATGTTGTCACACACTTAGAATAATAATCTGAGACTGTCAGTGGAAAAAAACAGCACTTTTAGTGGACCCAATTGACGATGCACATTTGCCCCATAGGGTTACAATGCAGCCCGGTCTAGGGCTGCCGTTTACAGCGTTCACGCTCAATACTGCACTATTTTTTTTAATGACTGTTGTTCCCATCAGTCACTTACACAGGAAAATTGGGTCCAGGTTGGAAAAAAAACAACGAAATTACCCTTTAAACACAACAACTAGTATCTGCCAAAACTTTCTGGGTAAAACTAGCACTCCAGAATTTCTGTTTGTGCGCTCCAGTCATGCAGTCTTACGAGCTGGAATAATGTGGTCCGTGGAAATGAATGACTCAGAATGTCCGTCTTCACCAACTGTAGTCCGGCTACCTTTGAGCAAGACACTACGTCAGGTGAAGCCTGTGGTTTGGAGGGCGTCTCTCAGCTGTGTGAATGTGGCTTCACTGTGACACTTCAGAGGAGCTTTCCTGCTCTGCCAACCTTCACTTGGATAAAAAAACATACAAAAAAAACATTTCTTTAAATGTTTTTTTCAAGCAGAAAGATGACTCATTAAATTTGTCCTTTTTCTTTTTGTTCTGTTTTTACTCATCCAGCTGGAATGTTTTTATATTTGGTGTAATGAAGGAGACTTAAAGTCGCTGACCTAAACATTCAAAACTTTGCTGACTCATTTGTTTGAACGCTAACCGAGAAGCAGTCCGTCCTTGTGCCTGCTGGGCTCTATTTGTGAGTGTGTTATGCTTCCATCTCTGTCTAAAGTAAGAGTAAATTGCTGGTAACCCGTCCTGTACTTTGACCTAAGTGATGGGTTAGAGGAACACTGAGACACGCAAAACATCAGTGCACTCGCACACACTCAGTTTACTGTGTGAAAAGGAACTTGGAAATGGAAATAATGTTATTTAAAAATCGACTTTGTCTTGATGTTAATGCTAGGGATTAGCCTGACAAGCCAGACCCACATCAGTGTACCTCGATAGTCACTCCAGGAATTATGTCTTTTAGAAAAACAACTTTTAGTCGACGTTGCGTCCTTGAGATATTTCTTTATGATATATGTGCACTGTTCTAACACTGCTCTAGGCTCTGCAGCCATGTTGAGTTCCTCTTTAACGCTTCCCCCTGCATTGTGTCCTCAGACAATGTCTCTGCTGCTTCAAGGAGTACAAGCACCTGGAGGTCTTCAATCAGCTGGTCTACGCCCTCATCAACCTGGTCATCGCTCAGATCAGCAGCCTGAGAGACCGCCTCTGCAGCGCCCAGGACCACACCCGTAAAGGAGGCGCGTCTGGGGCCGAGGGGGGGTCTGAATGGAGCGGGGGCGAGGCCGCATCCGGGTCCCTCCCCCAGCCGTCCTCACCCGGGGAGGACGAACCCGTGAATGTGGAGAGAGACTCTGCCGAAGAGGACGCCGACGGCCCCGACCTGAACCAGAATAAGAGCCAGGGCCAGGCTGAGGGGCCCAGCCGGCCGTGCGAAGCCCAGGTTGAAGCGCTGGAGCCTGGGGAGAGCGACGGCGGGTCTGGGGCTGGTGATGGGGGTGTCGGAGAAAGCGGCAGCAGTGACCACCAGGACCCGTTCAGCTCCTGGAGCACAGAGGAGAGGGAGAAGCTGCTGCTCTGTGCCGCCAAGATCTTCCAGATCCAGTTCCCCCTGTACACGGCCTACAAGCACAACACACACCCCACCATAGAGGTGAGGACTTAGGCCCACATCACACACCCAACACACACCACCACGCATGCAGATAAGAGCCTGAAAAGTGCTTGATTTTTTTTTTTAGGCTGATACTGTTTTTGATATATGACAATAAATATATTAAATAAAAATATTATATATAAATATTATAAATATTAAGGCTGTCAAAAGATAGAGCGAAACGCTAAAAAGCGGAGTTCACAGGCAAAATTCCTTGTGATGTGAGGATTGGTAGGATGATGATAGATGGATGGATGGGTGGATGGATGGATGGATGATAGATGGATTGATGGATGATAGATGGATTGATGGATGATAGATGGATGGATGATAGAGGATTGGATGGATGGATGATGGATGATGGAGATAGATGGATTGATGGATGATATGGTTGATGGATATAGAGGATGGATGGATTGATGGAGATAGATAAGGAGGGTGATGGATGATAGATGATGGATGGTGGATGGATGGATTGATGGATGATAGATGGATGATGGATGATAGATGGATGGATGGATTGATGGATGATAGATAGATGGATGGGTGGATGGATGATAGATGGATAGGTGGGTGGATGGATGGATGGATGGATGATGGATAGACGGATGATGATAAATGGGTGGATGGATGATAGATGGATGGGTGGATTGATGGATTGATGGATAGATGGATGGGTGGATGGATAGATGGATGGATGGCTAGATGGATAGATGGACGGATGGATTGATGGATAGATGGATGGATGGCTAGATGGATAGACGAGGATGGATGATGGATAGATGGCGAGGATGATGGATAGATGGATGGATGGCTAGATGGATAGACGGATGGATGGATTGATGGATAGATGGACGGATGGATTGATGGATAGATGGATGGATGGATTGATGGATAGATGGATGGATTGATGGATAGACGGATGGATGGATGGATGGATGGATAGATGGATGGATTGATGGATAGACGGATGGATGGATGGATGGATGGATGGATGGATGGATGGATGGATGGATAGATGGATGGATAGACGGATGGATAGACGGATGGATAGACGGATGGATAGACGGATGGATAGACGGATGGATAGACGGATAGACGGATAGATGGATAGATGGATGGATGGATGGATGGACTGGATAGACGGATGGATTGATGGATTGATGGATGGATGGATTGATGGATGGATAGATGGATGGATTGATGGATGGATAGATGGATGGATTGATGGATAGATGGATGGATTGATGGATAGATGGATGGATTGATGGATTGATGGATTGATGGATGGATAGATGGATGGATTGATGGATAGATGGATGGATTGATGGATAGATGGATGGATTGATGGATTGATGGATAGATGGATGGATTGATGGATAGATGGATGGATTGATGGATAGATGGATGGATTGATAGATGGATGGATTGATAGATGACTGGATGGACGGATGGATGGATTGATGGATAGATGGATGGATTGATGGATAGATGGATGGATTGATGGATAGATGGATGGATTGATGGATAGATGGATGGATAGATGGATGGATTGATGGATGGATTGATGGATAGATGGATGGATTGATGGATGGATTGATGGATAGATGGATGGATTGATGGATAGATGGATGGATTGATGGATTGATGGATTGATGGATGGATAGATGGATGGATTGATGGATAGATGGATGGATTGATGGATTGATGGATAGATGGATGGATAGATGGATGGATTGATGGATGGATGGATAGATGGATAGACGGATGGATTGATAGATGACTGGATGGATTGATGGATGGCTAGATGGATAGACGGATGGATAGACGGATGGATGGATGGATGGATGGATAGACGGATGGATAGACGGATAGACGGATGGATGGATTGATGGATGGATAGATGGATGGATGGATGGATGGATGGATGGATGGATGGATGGATGGATGGATGGATGGATGGATAGCCTTTACTGTCATTGTACATGGTAACGTACAACAAAACTTGGAGACGTCCCATACATTCAGGGCATACCATTCAAATAAATCGGTTATGACTCATGATTTGGGCCTCGCGCCACTCCGTAGTTTGGGAATTCAGGAAGCGATGCAGCAGTAACGTTGTGGATGGTTGGCAGAAACGGATGAAGAAAAGGGTCTTTAGGACGGCAAGTTGAGTTCCAGATGATTCTCTCCACAAGACTAAATGTCCTGTCGATGTGACCCGAGTTACCACCAGAGTACTTCCAGTCTTAAATACCATTTGAGCATTCAAAAATGTGAGAAATATCCATTTTTTTAAAGTACATTTAGAACAGTTAAAAAAATGTGTAATTAATTTGCGATTAATTGTACGTTAACTATGGACAATCATGTGATCAATCGAGATTAAATATTTAAACGATTGCCAGCCCTATTAAATGTATGAATAATGCACAGACTTAAGAGTGATATTGACTTTCTCATCCCCCACCCCCTCTCAGCAAGAAAGCAAGTGTGATATTTCCCAAAATGTACAACTATTTAATTATATACAGTTTATCGTTGATGTAAATTTTTTTTATTTTTTATTTATTTAACCTTTATTTAACCAGGTAGGCCGTTGAGAACAGGTTCTCATTTACAACGGCGACCTGGCCATAAAAAGCATAAGCGTACAAGACAACGTACAGTTTCACATTCAGTATAGTACAAGAAAACCGAATACAATAGGCTACAAAGGTCCAGATTAAGTAGGCAGTTCAAGCCGACACAAAGTGAGGTGTAAGTTAAGTCGATGGATATGCAAAAGTGGTGTGGTGATAACATAATATACACGACAATAGACAGGCTATAACAATGCTGAGATGTACTAAAGAGTCAGAATACAGTTAGTGCAATGTTAATGCTGAGAAGTAGTGAAGTCAATACACCGTTAGTGCAAGATGTAGTCCAGTTAGTGACGTGGATCAGTATTAACACAGTAAACATGAACAGACAGTGTGACAAAATGCTGAATATAGTAAAGAGTCAATATACAGTTAGGGCAAATATTTGTCTAGGTAGAAACACGAAAAGACAGTCTATAGGAATGTTAAATGCTGAGATGAAGTAGAGCGTCTATGTACAGTTTGTGCTACGTGTGGTGTGTAGTGATGTAGAACAAGCGTAGCACAATATACAGTATATGAATAGACAGAAAAGAGGTATCGGTCAGGCTCTCGTTAGTCCAGATAGATCAGTAGATCAGATGGATCCACGTAGTCTGTATCTTCAAACTTACAGAGGTGTGTTTTCGTCAGTGTATACTCCCAGATGTATTTTTTTTCCAGCGGAGGACCAGAACACGTTCTTCTCTGTTCAAGCTCTTTAACATCCTTTTTTAAATGTGAACAATAGCCTGTAATTAGCCTGACTCTTTTTCAGGATGGCAGTTTTTCTGATTTACTGTTTGTTCTTTCTGTCTCCGTGTCTTTCCTCCAGGACATATCTGCTCATGAAAGTAACATCCTGGGCTCCTTCTGCGACATGAATGTAAGTAATCTACTTTGTCCTTTTTTGTTTTTGGGTCACCGAGTCAAGCGTACACTCTGCTTCCTGTGAATCACCCGACACCTACAGCAGGAAAAAGATCCCTCAAAAACCTATTCCTTTAGAGCCAGGTCGGACCAGTGATGTCTGCTGCAGTAAAAACAACAAGACTCTGACTGAATAGAAGCTGCTTCGGGAACTTTCTTTGTTATACTTTTTATTGACAAAAATCAGCGTACAGAACTCTCGTAGGGGAAAGAAAATATACATGAGTAGATTTAGCGCAAATGTTGTCGGTGTGCATGAAAAAAGAATCCCCTTTAGCTTAAACAATACAAAATGGGTGCCTGGGTAGCTCACCTGGTAGAGTGCGCGCCCATATAAAGAGGCTTAGTCCTCTCTCTCTCTACCCTTTCAAGTCTACGCTGTCCTGTTGGAAATAAAGGCCTAAAATGTCCAAAAAGAAATAATCGCAAGTCATGAGCAAAAAGGCTAGAGACAATAAAATCGAGGACTATTTAAAATCATTCATAAACCAAACCGTGGTGCTTTGGGAACTATTGTCCTCTTAAATGCTTAAAAAGTAAAATGTGTCTCCGTCTCGTGCTTGTCCTCTTTTCTCTTATTTATTCTATCCTGAAACTGTTTTATTGTGAAACTGCACAAACACGCTCTCGACCCCGACAGCTGTGCCGAATCTAGAGCGGGAGCCGGGGGTGCAGGGGTGATAATGATGATGATGATGATGATGATGATGAAAACGAGATGTAGGCCTGTTGGGAGTTTACTGTAAGAGACGAGCACATCAGCAAACAGGGTCACATGACCTGCTGAAGAGACTCTGGTTTATCAGGTTTCTTCTCCCAGCCAGCAGGCCTTTAGAGACTTCCACTCTGTGTTTTTTTTTTTTCCTAGGTTTGCGGAAGACTTAGGCGCACGTATTTCGAGGGGGGGGGGTTTAGGGGACCTCTCCTTCAAGAAAATGTTTTTATTTTACAGAAAGAATATCTACTTTCACATAAATTTGGACCATTATTTCCATATCTGTGTCTGAAATGTTGGAAAAGCTTGACCAGGTGTAACACTAAAAATGACAAAACTTGCTAAAGAAGTCCATCGGGGACAAGTCTCACATTGCCAGACCTTCCTCCAAAGCGCTGTGGAGGAAGGTCTGGCTAGTCCACACAGCATTCCTGGTTGGGAGACGAACATGCTCTGGTTTATTGGCATTTCTGTAAACCAATCACAATCATCTTGGGCGGCGCTAAGCGCCAGACGGAGCGCTTGGCACGGCGCCTCTGCCGCGGGAAGGAACTTGTTTTGGTGGAACGTGTGTACGTTCAAAAGTAGTTTCAGTCGTGCAACAGAGAACTCAGATTGGACAGATAGTCTAGCTAGCTGTCTGGATTTACCCTGCAGAGATCTGAGGAGCAGTTAACCATAGTCCTCACAAATCAGCCAGACCTGAGAAGAAGCCATTTAGTTAGTTTTGACGCTCCCAATGCTTTTACATTGATTCGGCTTAGGGTGGTGTCCAAAACCGGCCTGGGTGCTGCGCCTGAAGCCTGGTTACGGCAGTGAAAACCCTGCACTCCTTTCTTTCGGTTGCTGTCTGAGGTCACCATGCACGTGCGGTGGAGATTATTTGAACAAATGAACAGGAAATGTCTCATCGTCAGCCCTGCACTGAGAAGAAGAATACCGAAGTCTTACTAACACCAGTTGTCGCTGAGTCACATCCTGGGTTTTTGTCTAAAGAATTCAGAAAATCCTCTCCACTCGGGCAGACCTTTTCCCCTCGAGTGGACAGCACTGCGGTCACCAGGACAGAGGCTATTATCTGAAAGTGATTATCCAAAACTTTCTGTCAAATAATCTCAGACTGATAACTGTCTTGTCCCACCTTACATTTTAAATTTGACTTCAGTGCGAGAGCTTTTCTCTCCTGACCTAAGAGGTTATCCCAGATTTGACCTCAGACACCTGATGATCCCAGGCTGCCCAGTGTCCAAAAATAACCCTCCTCTGATGAGAGGTTTCACGTTGCTACGATCTGCTCTGCGTTGGCCGGACAGGCTTGGATTTTTTCTTTTTTAAGCATGAATGAACTCAATGGCTTCACATGGGATGGAACGTCCTTCCAAATGGGGAGAAGATAAACACGATAAAACAGAGACCGAAAGACAGAACCTTCTATTTTACTGTTCTTTTCATCCGTTAAAGCTTTAGTGCGTCACTTTTTGATATCAATGAACGTCCGTTCCATTCAAGCCGTTGCCAAACGAGTTGCTCCAAAGCTAATTCAGACTATCCGCTCCACACAACTCTCTCTGGATATCTCAGTAGGACTATGGTCAGAAGATTGTGGCGTCCGGTGACTTTCCCGCGTAGAAACTTGAGTGAAGAGAATGACCTTTTCTGAAGAGTCCATCATGTTTTTTTTTTAAATCCTCAATGTCCTCCTTGGCTACTAGCAACTGCGTGGGGGGGGGGTTGTGGTGGCTGTGTTGTTGTCATTATTTAAAATTCCTCACGGGGGCGACAGAAACTATGCACGATAACTTTAAGGTTCAAGGTTTCTTTATTGGTCATGTGCAATACAGAAGTGGTCGTTGATATTTAAAATCATAGGCCTCAGGCACCTCCAACAATGCTCCTTAAATAACTTTAAAAAAACACAAAACGGCAAAATCTGAGATTGGGACAAACGAAAAAGTAGTGCAAGTTAGTTAGGATTGTGTGTCGACAGTATTGCAAATGAATCAGGCTGAATGTAAAAAGGAATGTAGTAATGTATATAATGCATAATGAGAAGTGTCTATATTAGGCATTGGCCCGGTATGAGATTCTGACGGTATAACCTTCAGCAAAAATATCACCGTTTCACGGTATTGCGGTATTGCAATCGCAGCTTTAAAATGTTTTATTTTTGAAATGTCTGGGTAAAAAAAACATAATTGAACACAAGTGCATTTCATTTTTAAACACATTGCACACTGGCAGGGAGACGGATATCTAAACTGCATGTTCGGTCCATAAAAAACAGCTCATTCCGTAGAGACTGTGTGTGTGTGTATGTGTATATATATATATATATATATATATATATATATATATATATATATATATAATTGACTAAAAAGAAGAATACAAAATCATCTTTTTGATTGGAAATTGATCTTAATGCCTTAATTTAAAAATATTAGGAAAAATCCCACCTTAAAGGACACCAATTTTCTTTGTGAATGAATAAGGTATTGTAAATAAATACAGGGGGCATAAGTATAGACACCCCTATGTTTAAATTCCCATAGAGGCAGGCAGATGTTTATTTTTAAAGGCCAGTTATATCTATCTATCTATCTATCTATCTATCTATCTATCTATCTCAGAAAATGACGTACCAAATAAAGGCTTATGTAACTTCTAGATTACTGTTCTTAACAAAGGCAGCCGATGTCTCATCAGGTATAGAAAAGTGTCTAAGACTTAAGAAAAGAATGACTCATGTTTGATGTTTCTTTGGAATAAGACCTCTTATTCCTGAACTTATAATATAATCTTATAACTGAACACATCAGGTGTTCAGTTATATTATAAGTTCAGGAATAAGACCTCTTATTCCTGAACTTATAATATAATCTTATAACTGAACACATCAGGTGTTCAGTTACGGCTCCCAGAGGCATTTACCTGATGAAGATCTGAGACCGAAACCTTGTATTTTTCTAAATAAATTATTGCTTGCGTAATGGTCAGTGTGCGGGACTTTCTCTAAGAGTCCCAGAGGCTGAACGCTGTTATCAGAAAGGCCTGATGTCACCGCTTTGGTGTTGACTTTTTGTCCCAACTGGGTACAGTTCTCTGTTTAGCTAAGTATTGTCCACATTTCCTGCCCTCTCTGGCCTGTTTTGTCAAAACGACGGCCACATTATTACAGCGTGCCGAGCCCCGTGATCTCCATGGCAACGGCGGTTTCGGTGGTCCGTGCTCCTGATGCTGCTCTTTGTGTTCTGAGATTAACATTTTAAGAGATCAGAATCTGTTTAATAACAAAGTTTTGGGAAGGAATGCAGTATTATAAACAGTGTTTTATAAGTTCATGTGTATATTGCAGCTTGTAGATGGGGGCGGGGTAGATTGTGTGAGTTTGGTTTTTTTTGGATTCCTGCAGATGAAGTCAGTGTCCCCCAGAGAGCAGTAACGTGTCCGTGTATAATCTGCCAACTGGATGGCCTTTAGCTTCCCAGCGTATTAAAGTTCTTATTAAGCTCGGGGGATGGATTTAAGAACGGGCTGAATGAAACGTGAGCTGCACTACTAAGAAGAACTTCCAGCTTTCACTGTTTTACTGGCCAAAGTAGCGGATATATACAACATCAAAATAATCCATTTATCTTATTAAATTACAGTGTGTTAGAGTTTTAATCAATTTTAATCCAATCAAAACAAATCAAAACATGATTTATTGACGAGTGCACCGAAATTGGCACGACTACACCAAACTTTCCAACACACTTGGGTTGAAGCCAGGAAGAAATGCTGATGGAAGCAAATGTTAATTGTTCACATGATTTTAAATTCCCATCCAATATAATGTACTCTAAGTCGAAACATCTAAATGTAGAAAACAGTCCCTCCAGAAAAACGCGATTATGCGATCGCATAATTTATGCGGGTGGGGGTTGCATTTTTTTCAAATACGCCGCACTTTCGCCGCATAAATTGCCGATTTCCACGCAAAATATGCGGTGCTTGCATGATTTCATAACCCCACATTTTCGTTGCGAAAAAGTCACATAATATATCTCAGCAGAAAGTTGAAAAATGTTGCGTTTACTTCACACAAGAGCAGCCATTTTCCCCTGTTGCCATGGGAACGTTATGAAGTGATGTAATTTCGTGTGAACATCGTCAAAAAGCAGGGTGTTGGGGTGTAAGTACTTTTTTTTCCTCTTTTCATCAAACCGCAGTTTTTGCAAGTTCCCGCAATTTCATCGCATAAAATTGCATAAATATCATATAGCATATTCCATCGCATTTTTTAAGAAAACATGCCACATAATCAAAGATTTTCGACCCGCAACTATCACAAAAAAACTCTGTTTTTCTGGAAGGACTGAGAAAACCTCTCCGGCAGTGTAATCAAGGCTCATCTTTCTGGTTTTTACTGCTTACTTACAGATAAATAACCTGATTTATTTATTTTTTTATTATTATTTTTTTTTAAGTTTTAAGGCGCTGACGCACCAATCCGATAATCGTGCGTTTGGAGACGGTCTGGCGAGGTCGGTGACTCGAGTCTGTTCGGTGTGTTCCGTGCCGTCGTCCTTCATTTTGTGCTCGCCCCCGACTAGCCAATCCGTGCACTCATGTTAGCGCGACGAACAGCCTCTCAAAATCTGACGAACATCTTTCAAACTGACCTTTTGGCGATCTGAAATGGAGACCGATTCCGCAACTGCACGGCCTATTTCTCGCTTAAAATGTCTTCACGAACACGTTTCCGTGAACTAGCTTCGTAAGATACGAGATGGCGTTCTGAACGAGCCGCCGCTACGCTCGGTTGTAAAATCCGGGAGGAGCCGGACCCCACGTGACGCGTTCGTCCAATCAGCTGACAATAGATTAGCGCCTCCTGCTGTTACGGAGACGTATTACGTCTCGCGCACGAGCAGAACGTAACGCTCAAGTCGGCGTCACTTCGGTGTGTTCCGAGGCACTTTTTTGACCAACTTGGGTCGGCTGTGGGCTTGGTGCGTCAGGGCCCTTAAACTAAACGTCTCTGGATTTGATGTCTGTATGCACCCAAAAGTTAGTTTGAATGTTTCCTGCTGCAAAAACACGCCACAGTTGGCGGTCATTGAACACACTTCCACTTCTGGAAAGTTCTTCTGGGTAAAAAAAAAAAAAAAGAGCTGTTGATAATGCATCATGACGTTATGAGATGTTGTGTGTGTGTGTCCCCCCTTCCCCCCTCCCCCCAGGACGTGGAGGTGCCTCTCCATCTGCTGCGTTACGTCTGTCTGTTCTGTGGGAAGCACGGCCTCTCCCTGATGAAGGAGTGCTTCGAGTCGGGCACTCCGGAGAGCCTCCCCTTCGCCATCGCACACGCTTTCATCACCATCGTCTCCAACGTGAGTCCACGCACGCACGAAACTAACGATTTCTTTCATTGTCACCCTGTCGATTATTTTCTCGATTATTTGTTTGGTGTGTATGCATTTCATGCGAGTTTGATATTAACTACTGTGTCCTCTTCCTGCCCACAGATCCGAATATGGCTGCACATTCCTGCGGTCATGCAGCACATCATACCGTTCCGCACTTATGTAATACGGTGAGTTCACTCCCAATGAATGTGTGGCGACTTTGCGCCAGAAGTGGCGTACGGACGAAGCGTAGGACGTGCGTACGCACAGAAATCTTCTGATTTTGCGCACGCGCGTCCTACGCCGGTTTCCCTTTTTAATAAATCCCAATCAACTCTAAATGTGGCGCAGCTTTGGCGGCTTCATGTCACGCCCGTAGTCGCCCTTAAATAGTCAGTGAAACGCCTCACACCAACATCATGAGCAGAGAGGGAAGGAATTTCACTCAGTGTGAAGTTGTAGTTCTTGTTGGAGAGGTGGAAAAGAGGAAAAGATGTTTGGAGGGTACAGTGTGGGCATTACTAATACCAAAACAAGCTGTGGGGTCCTATCTAGCACCCGGCGCAGAGCAGCGCTAAGCCCGACCCAAGTGTCTTTGCTAGTTTAAGACCGTCCAGCGCCCGCGTCGTTTAAATAGCAAACGCACCTGCGCCCATCTGTGGCCCATGGGCGTGCTGGTCTTACAGGGAGGTGTGTTCAGGTGCATTCTGGGCGTGCTGGTCTTACAGGGAGGTGTGTTCAGGTGCATTCTGGGCGTGCTGGTCTTACAGGGAGGTGTGTTCAGGTGCATTCTGGGCGTGCTGGTCT